>NW_020702456.1:0-4449 GCF_002925995.2 Terrapene triunguis | reverse complement strand
GCTACCACGACCTGGCTTTCTGTCTCCTTTCCTTTCTCGTCGCCACATCTGGTGACCCCGACGTGATAACCCCCTGCTCACCGGCTGGATACGCCGAGTGCACCCCCGCGGCCGTTTGCCGCCCCTGATTCGTGAGTATGGGGGGGGGGGACTTTCCAGTGCCCAGAAGGAGCACGCAAGAGAGTTACAAAAGATTATACTGCAATGATCATGTGTCGTTGTCTCGGTCGCTCATACTGAGGACCTTCTAAGGGAGATAGGTCGCCAGTGCCCCTGGTATCCGGACTGCGGGTCGTTACGGCTTCTTGATTGGATACGGATTGGGATCACCTTGTATAGTGAACCCCATGCCCCGGTCCAGCACCTGCTGCTCTGGCAGCGTTGCAAGGAGGCGCTGGAGGGGGTCGGCCCCGATGGTCCCAAGCCGGTTTCCCTTTTGCCCCAGGTGATGGGCCACTCCCCTCCTACCCGCAGCTGACCCTCCCTGCGCCGCCGCCCGCGGCCGCACCCCCCTGCCCACCGATCGGGCGGGAGGGCGCTGTCGCCGCGGCGGTGCGGCGAGCGCGCGAGGCCGGTCTCTTGACCAATGAGGAATCCAGCCGTGGGTTCGAGGCATTCCCCGTCTCTTGGCGGGATAATGGTAACGGGGGGCAGATCGTGGACTGGGAGGCTCTCCCCTACTCGGTTCTGCGCGAGCTCCGCAAGGCGGTTCGTGAGACCGGGGTGCGGTCCACTTTCACCCTGGGGATCTTGGAAGGTGTGTCAAACGGTTATTTCTTGCTCCCCCAAGATTGGAAAGACATGTGTCGCATGGTGCTGTCTCCCACGCAATATGTTGTGTGGGATAGCGAGTATCAGCGAGAGGCGCTTGCGGCGGCAGCACAGGGTGGGGGGGCCTATCTCGCTGAGCAGTTATATGGAGCGGGGCAGTTTTCGGGCATCCCCCAGCAGGCGGAGGGCACGCCCCGGGCAGCTTATCCCTGGTGGTCTAGTGGTTAGGATTCGGCGCTCTCACCGCCGCGCCCGTATCCGGCCTATCATTCTCCCCGTCCACCTCAACCTGTGGGGCCGTGATTTATTAACACAGTTCACTGCCACCATCCATATTGATGATTAGGCGTACGGCCCTCCCCCTCCGTTGGCTCACTGACGAGCCTGTATGGGTTGCGCAGTGGCCGCTTCCTTTGGAAAAGCTGGAGGCCCTCCAGCACTTGGTCAGTGACCAGCTACGGGCAGGGCATTTGGAGGAGTCCACTAGCCCCTTTAATACCCCCGTGTTTGTAAGCACAAAGGAAATATATTAAGCAATAACTGACTACCCAAAATGGGTAGACCTCTGTTTTTTTGTCTTTCAGATCATCAGAGAAAACGGATGCCAACTGAACAGCATTCAATGTACCATGCATTTACTGGTACAATAGGAATTATTTTGTGTTCTTTGTCCTGTCTTGTGGTGTTTGTCTTGTGGCCAGAATTGTTGGGTTTAATATTTTTATAAGACAGTCTAGTTCAAAATTAAATAGAAGGGTTAAATCAAAAAGCAGATACTTGTTTTATTCAACTTGGAATACAAAAAGTGTTTGGATAAATCAGAAAAATGTGATATACTAAAGTCTAATACAGTTGCTTAAGTAAGAAAAGAAACTTCATTGGCCAGATTTTTTTTAATTGAAAAAATTGTTGTTAAAATTTGCATACCAACAGTCTTTGGAAGCAAGGACATGGAAGGTTAACCCACTCCCCATATTGCCCATGGGATCCTTCTGGCTACCTCAGATTTCTAGCCAGAGGGCTGGGGAGGGAGGAAAGCTATTAGACACCTGAGATTGTACCGAGTGAACTCCTCAAAAGTGGGTGTGCTTGTCCTGGTTTGTTGCTCCAAAGCTCTGTAATAAAGTTATTTTACTGGAAGGGTGTACATGGCATACATTGAATAATAAGACTAATGTACTGTATAATGGCAATGTGTATGTGTTCATTGTTGGGAAAAGGTGTATGAGTGAAGAGTGGAAGTTTCCTTTGTAGGTTAAAAGAAGCTGAGAAAGGGAGAAGAGGAAAAAGCACAGAATGAGTTAACTGAGAGGAAAATACAGCTAGCAGGCTCATCCAAGGTCACAGCCAAAACTTAGCTGACCCCAAAGAGAAAGGGGGGCCTGAATGTGCCCAAGCAACTATGAGATCTGCAAAACACTGCCAGACATTAATGAAATGTGTTAGGTTTCTTTTCTCACAGACAAGGTGAAGTGCTAGTAACCTCTCCCTTGTCCACTGACAGACCTACTGTACCTTTGGATTTTCCTAGAAGAAGCAAAACCATTACAGGGTGATGTGCTAGTAACCTCTCCCCTGTATGATGCTAAACCACACTGTTTCAGGAAAAGAGAAGAAGGAACACTTGCTTCATTGAAACCACAAAGTCCAGGGATTTCTGACTACAAGAGACATTAAGAACTGACCCTGGTGAAGAAACAAAGAATTATACACTGGCAGGAAGAAACTTGTGGGACCCATGCTTGGGAATGTGGTATTGATTGGATTTTGGGGTTTATTCTACAGGCTGCGCCCTGTGTTTTGGATAAGTCCTTCAGCATGTATTGCTCTCCCTAATTGGATTTTAAATGATAAGTACCAAAGGCACCTTGTTGCCATTGCCCCTGCCATCTCCTCCATTACACTATTACCCCTGTAACACATCCAAATACAGACAATGCCATATATTTGATAAAACCAATGAGAGAGGCCCTTATTGTTATTTTGTCACCCAATTAGTGAACAATTAAACGAATACCCAAATTGCTCACAGGGGGCTGCCATTAGATTAGCACAACAGAGGGCTTGGGTTATTTTTTCTAGAAAGAAGAAAGACTTGACCGGATCCCTATGGGATGGGGCCAATAGTGCAGCAGCAGTTTGGAATATTTTTAAGAACCAAGAACGTGATGAGAAATTGGGGCAACTAGAGAAGGCCATTGGCCTTGTTTCTGGAGTACAACTAACCCAGATACAGGCTGGAGTTGGTGAGTTACATGTTATTTCCGCCCTTAGTTCAATGACCCAGAAGTTGCTGACAGAGATGGTATTGAATATCACTGAGGCTGGGAAGGCATTGCAGTGGGATCTAGCATGTTCAGAAATTCAGGATTTCCTGAATGACTAGCTAATGGCCATTCGGAATGATCTAGAGCATCAGGCTTGGCCCACTGCCCTTACAGACACATCAGGAGTACCATCTGATCTGTGCCCATGAAGACATACTTGGAGACTGTCTGGGTGGAGGTGCGGACGTTCTCAATGCTCCTTCCAAGCATATGGACCGGTTGAGGGGGTGTGGGATCCCACATACCGAATCCTGCCGGGTCCATGGGAAGAATGCATGTGGGATTGGGTAATTCACCAAGACATCTGAGAAATTAGACCTCCTGGTATGTCCAATCGATTTTTAGTTAGTGCTCCTGGGATTACACCTGACATTTAAATAGGGTTAAGTAGTCAATGGACATTTTGGCCGTTACAACCCCCACAGCTTCAGTGTATACATAAACTGAAGCCAGGAGAAGTTGTCACTGTTTATGACTACGTTTGCTGGGAGGGTAGGGGACAAGAAACTACCCTGACAGGACACTTACCTTTTTAAGCTAATGATAGCTGTGTGTATGTTAATGACACCACATTACAAGACATGCATTTTAATCTCACTACCACTGCAGGCAATCATATTATTTACTGGCCTGCAGATAGAGTTTTTCAAGTAGCCCTTAGGTTCCAGATACCCTTTAATTGGACTAGTTTAGTACCTGATAGATTTCAGAATTTGTTTTCACTGTTACCAGAGATTCAAAAAATCTCTGAAGTACAAGGGCAAATTCACATGCTTTAAAATATATATTAAGTTAAAAAGTATGCCTTTTAGACTGCTTATAGAGTATCTACTTTATGTACTAAGTATAATGTATTGTACTTTGTGACATTGTTGGCTTGCCTTAATGCTAACTCACTCCTTATTTTGTGTGTATTGGGGAGTTTTTTGTTGGCCCCTGGCTGCCAAGGCGAATCCCAGATGGAACAGCGGCTGCAGCAACATCTGGGGTGTGAGACTGTAAAGGAAATGTGTTGTTTCAATCTTACTGATAAATGGTAACTGCATACAACAGCAGATTGATATGCTGAAGCGTTATGCTCAAGCCATCCGCCAGGACGTTTCCCCTCCTTGGTGGGATTACATCTGGTCATGGCTACCCTCAGGGTGGATAAAAATCCTCTTACAGTATGGGGTCTTAGTCTTGGTCCTTGGCGTTTTATTTTGCTGCTTTGTTCAGTGTATACCCAGTCTGGTGGCATTGTGAATGCGACCCTGCGAGGGTGCTCCGTCTAAACACCGCATATAAAATAGAATAGGGGGGGATGTAGGGACGCATAGCTCCCGAATCGCCAGCCCACAGATGCGGCACA
>NW_020702455.1:0-5887 GCF_002925995.2 Terrapene triunguis | reverse complement strand
GTCTCTGTACACAGAGAGCTGTTACCCTTCCCTTTATAGTTATGACACGCCCCCCAAATCACAGATAGTGTTGGACGTTCGGTTCCACACTGGCTGTGATTTCTTCCTGGAGTTCTAGGAGAAAACAGAGTTAATAAGACACATGTACCTTTAGACATACTACTGATTATATAAAAACTAACAATATGTTTTATTCCAAGAACAATTGTTAACCAGTTAACTCTGGGAAACTTTCCCGGGAGAGTGCATCAGCCACTTTGTTAGAAGCTCCCGAAATGTGTTGTATTTCAAAATCAAAATCTTGGAGAGCTAAACTCCATCGAAGAAGTTTTTTGTTATTTCCCTTGGCGGTATGAAGCCACTGTAGCGCAGCATGGTCTGTTTGTAGTTGGAAACGCCGTCCCCAAACATATGGGCGTAGCTTTTCCAGCGCGTACACAATGGCGTAGCATTCCTTTTCGCTGATTGACCAGTGGCTTTCCCTCTCAGACAGTTTCTTGCTGAGAAACACGACAGGATGGAATTCTTGATCCGGTCCTTCCTGCATTAAAACTGCTCCCACGCTTCGCTCGGAAGCATCTGTGGTTACTAGGAACGGTTTGTCAAAGTCTGGGGCCCTTAGCACAGGGTCAGACATGAGTGTTGCCTTAAGCTGGTTAAAGGCCTTTTGACACTCATCAGTCCACTGAACTGCATTTGGCTGTTTCTTTCTGGTTAGGTCTGTCAGCGGGGCGGCGATTTGGCTGTAGTGTGGTACAAATCGCCTATAATATCCGGCCAAGCCTAAGAAGGATTGGACCTGTTTCTTTGACTTTGGAACCGGCCACTTTTGGATAGCATCCACTTTGGCCTGTAGGGGATTTACAGTTCCTTGACCCATCTGGTGCCCCAGGTACGTCACTCTGTTTTGGCCTATTTGACACTTTTTAGCCTTAACAGTTAGTCCTGCCTGTCGGATGCGCTCGAAGACTTTTTCCAGGTGCTCCAGGTGTTCTGTCCATGAATCAGAAAAAATGGCCACATCATCGAGGTAGGCAACTGCAGATTCTCCCAATCCCGCTAGGAGACCATCTACAAGTCTTTGGAAGGTGGCGGGTGCATTTCGCAACCCGAAAGGGAGTACATTGAATTCGTACACCCCTGCCTGGGTGACGAAGGCTGACCTTTCCTTAGCGGGTTCATCTAGTGGTACTTGCCAGTACCCTTTGGTTAAGTCTAAAGTAGAGATGAATTGGGCATGTCCCAATTTCTCCAATAGCTCATCTGTGCGTGGCATTGGATAGTTGTCAGGACGAGTTACAGCATTTAGCTTACGGTAGTCCACGCAAAAGCGTATTTCCCCATCTGGTTTGGGAACTAGAACCACTGGAGATGCCCATGCACTGGTAGAGGGGCGGATTATACCCATCTGTAGCATGTCCTGGATCTCCCTTTGTATAGCAGCTTGGGCATGAGGTGACTCCCGGTAGGGTGGGGTTCTAATTGGGTGAGCATTACCTGTGTCAATGGAGTGGTATGCCCGTTCGGTCCGTCCTGGAGTGGCTGAGAAAATCGGTGCAAAGCTTGTGCACAGCTCCTTGATCTGCTGTCGCTGCAGACGTCCCAGGGTCGTGGAGAGGTTCACCTCTTCCACGCCACCATTCCTTGTTCCTTCGTAGTAGACACCTGCAGGCCACTCCGCGTCATCTGTTTCCTGGGCTGTAAACTGGCAAACGTTTAATCCTCTGGAATAAAAGGGCTTAAGAGAATTAACATGGTATACCTTAGGCTTTATGCTGGAGGTGGGGGAGGCTATGAGATAGTTAACAGCTCCTAGGCGCTCCTGGACCATGAATGGTCCTTCCCAC
Source organism: Terrapene triunguis (assembly GCF_002925995.2). NCBI lineage: Eukaryota > Metazoa > Chordata > Testudines > Emydidae > Terrapene > Terrapene triunguis. The sequence continues at coordinate 4,040 of NW_020702455.1, read as the reverse complement.
TATGCTTCCATTTTATGGGCCTGGAGCGCCTTTAAGACCATGACTTGGTCTCCTACTTTGAAGGACCGTTCTCTGGAATGTTTATCATACCAGGCCTTTTGCTCTTCCTGAGCATCCTTTAGGTTTTCTTTAGCAAGGGCTAAAGAGTGTCGGAGGGTGTTTTGTAGGTTGCTTACAAAGTCTAGAATGTTAGTTCCTGGAGAAGGCGTAAACCCCTCCCATTGCTGCTTCACCAACTGTAATGGCCCCTTAACCTCGCGGCCATACACAAGTTCAAATGGTGAAAACCCTAAACTGGGATGTGGTACAGCCCTGTAGGCAAAAAGCAACTGCTGCAACACTAGGTCCCAATCATTGGAGTGTTCATTTACGAATTTACGTATCATGGCCCCCAAAGTTCCATTAAACCTCTCCACCAAACCATTGGTTTGATGGTGATGAGGGGTGGCAACCAAGTGATTCACCCCGTGAGCTTCCCACAGGTTTTTCATGTTCCCTGCCAGGAAATTAGTTCCCGAATCTGTAAGGATGTCGGAGGGCCAACCTACCCTGGCAAAAATGTCTGCTAATGCCTGGCACACACTTTTAGCCTTGGTGTTGCTTAAGGGTACAGCTTCCGGCCATCGGGTAGCAAAATCCATGAAAGTCAGTACATACTGCTTTCCTCTGGGTGTCTTCTTTGGGAAAGGACCCAGAATATCCACAGCTACTCGCTGAAATGGGACCTCAATTATGGGTAGTGGCTGGAGAGGGGCTTTAACCTGGTCTTGGGGCTTTCCCACTCGTTGGCACACCTCACAAGACCGGACATAATTAGCAACGTCCTTGCCCATTCCCTCCCAGTGGAAGGACTTCCCCAACCGGTCTTTGGTTCTGTTCACCCCAGAATGGCCACTGGGATGATCATGGGCTAAGCTCAAGAGCTTTACCCGATACTTAGTGGGAACCACCAACTGTCTTTGAGGATGCCAGTCTTCCTGGTGCCCACCAGAAAGAGTCTCCTTGTATAAAAGTCCTTGTTCTACAACAAACCGGGATCGGTTAGAAGAGCTGAGAGGCGGTGGGGTGCTCCGTGCCGCCGCCCAAGCTTTCTGAAGGCTGTCATCTGCTTCCTGCTCGGCCTGGAACTGTTCCCTTGATGCTGGAGACATCAGTTCCTCCTTGGACTGTGGACTGGGGCTTGGTCCCTCTGGAAGCGATGTAGGGGCTGGGGTTTTTTCCATTGACTGTGAACCGCTGTCCGCTGGTGCACTATGTGGTATCTCAGGCTCTGGTTGAGCCTCTTGGGTAAGGTTATCTGCTGCTCCCGCCAGTTCAGGCTCGCTGGTGTCCTCTGGCATTGGAGTTGTAGACGGGGTTGCAAGCGCTGGACTCAGTGCTGGCAATGGTTCTGGTGCTGGTTGCGTTGCGAATTCCGGTTCCGGGACTGGCTTTGGCTGGGTCTCTGGGATGGGATCCACTACGGCTGTTGCAGTCGTTGGCAGGGGATCCGGTTCCACCACCTGTGTTTGGGTCTCCGGTAACACCGACGGGGCTCTGGTGGACGGTTCAGGAACAGGGATGGGGGTGAAAGCTTGCTTAGCCTGGCTGCGGGTGACTATTCCCACCCTCTTGGCTAGCTTCACATGGTTGGCCAAGTCTTCCCCCAGCAGCATGGGGATGGGATAATTGTCATAGACTGCAAAAGTCCACATTCCTGCCCAGCCCTTGTACTGGACATGCAACTGGGCTGTAGGCAAGGTTACAGACTGTGACACGAAGGGTTGAATTGTCACTGTAGCCTCCGGGTTGATGAGTTTGGGGTCCACTAGGGATTGGTGGATAGTTGACACATGTGCCCCAGTATCCCTCCAAGCGATAACCTTCTTTCCGCCCACTCTCAAGGTTTCCCTTCGCTCCGAGGGTATGAGAGAGGCATCTGGGTCTGGGGATCTTTGGTGTGATTGGGGTGTAATGAACTGTAATCGGTTAGGGTTCTTGGGGCAGTGAGCCTTTATATGCCCCAGTTCATTACATTTAAAACATCGCCCTACTAAGGTATCACCGGGGCGATGTTGGTTGGTGGAGACTGGTGGGGTGGGGTGAGAAGGCGTCTGGGGTTTCCCTTGGGAGGTGGGTGGGGCCTTGGGTTGTCCCCGGTGATAAGGTTTTGTTTCGGCTTGCCCCTTCTGATATTCGCTCCAACTGCTACTAGCTTTTTTCTTTTCTGTCACCTCCACCCATTTGGCTCCAATCTCCCCCGCCTCGGTTACAGTTTTGGGCTTCCCATCTAGGATGTACCTTTCTATTTCCTCAGGAACACCCTCTAAAAACTGCTCCATTTGCAATAGGAAGGGCAACTCTTCCGTAGATTTAACATTTGCTCCTGATATCCAGGCATCCCAATTTTTTCCAATGTGGTAGGCGTGTCGGGTAAATGACACATCAGGTTTCCACCTTAGGGCTCTGAATCGCCGACGGGCATGCTCAGGTGTTAGCCCCATTCTAATTCTGGCCTTGTTTTTAAAAAGTTCATAACTGTTCATGTGTTCCTTAGGCATTTCAGCCGCCACCTCTGCTAAGGGTCCACTGAGCTGCGGTCTCAGCTCTACCATGTACTGGGGTGGAGGGATGCTGTATCCAAGGCAGGCCCTTTCAAAATTTTCTAAGAAGGCCTCAGTATCATCGCCTGCCTTGTAGGTGGGGAATTTCCTGGGATGGGAAGTGGTACCTGGAGAGGAGTTGCTAGGATGGTCTGATGCATCCTGCTTAGCCCTTGCTGCTTCCAGTTCATGCTTCCTTTCTTTTTCTCTCGCCTCCTCTTTGGCTTTTTCCAGCTCCATCTCTCTCTTGTGGGCCTCCTCTTTGGCTTTCTCTTCTCTGTCTCTCAGCTCCATCTCTCTCTTGTGGGCCCCCTCTTTGGCTTTCTCTTCTCTGTCTCTCAGCTCTATCTCTTTTTCTTTCAGCTCCATAGCTCTCTTGTGGGCCTCCTCTTTAGCTTTTTCTTCTTTGGTAGTCATTTTCCTGTTTTCTTGTGCTGGGTCACACCCCTCTGCAGTTGACTGAAACTGGGATGTACTTAGCTCTGGCTGCTGCTGAGTTAACAGAGACTTTCTAACTAGCTACTTCCGAGGATGTAAAAAGAAAAAAAAACAATTCAACTTGTAAATTATCTTTACCAGTCAGTCAAAGTTTGCTCCCTTTGAACCCTTCTCTTAACAAAGGACCTCGTTAAAAAAAACTTAACACCTCTGCCTTCAGGCAAGGAGAGATAAGATATGCATCTACCTTCAGCTCTGCTCTCCAAGCAGCTAGAAGGAAAAAAAAATCTCTTACTGGCTTTTGGGTCTAAAACAATCTCCACCGCTGTGCCACCATGTCAAGGCTGTATCCCCACTTTGAACTTTAGGGTACAAATGTAGGGGCCTGCATGAAAACCTCTAAGCTTAACTACCAGCTTAGCTTTGGTCCCGCTGCCACCATCTCAAGAATCCCCTCCCTGGGAAGCCTTGAGAACCCTTTCACCAATTCCCTGGTGAACACAGATCCAAACCCCCTTGGATCTTAAAACAAGGAGAAATTAACCGTTCCCCCTCCTTCCTCCCACCAACTCCTGGTGAATACAGATCCAAACCCCCTTGGATCTTAACACAAGGAGAAATCAATCTGGTTCTTAAAAAAGAAGGCTTTTAATTAAAGAAAAAGGTAAAAATCATCTCTGTAAAATCAGTATGGAAAATACTTTACAGGGTAATTAAACTTAAAGAGCTCAGAGGACCCCCCTCTGTCTTAGGTTCAAAGTACAGCAAAACAAAGATAAACACTCTAGTAAAAGGTACATTTACAAGTTGAGAAAACAAAGTAAATCTAAGACGCCTTGCCTGTCTTTTTACTTACAAGTTTGAAATAGGAGAGACTTGTTTAGAAAGATGGGGAGAACTTGGATTGATGTCTGGTCCCTCTCAGTCCCAAGAGCGAACCCCCCTTAAAACAAAGAGCACACACAAAAGCCTTCCCCCCCCCAAGATTTGAAAGTATCTTGCCCCCTTATTGGTCCTTCG
>NW_020702454.1:0-1518 GCF_002925995.2 Terrapene triunguis | reverse complement strand
TCTGAGTGCTAAAGACAAGCACACTCCTGTGAGCTGTTTTTGGGTAACCTTGCAGCTTTGGGACAAGTGATCCAGATCCTTGGTCTGTGTTAGAGCCAGACAGGAGTGTCTGACTCAGCAAGACGGGGTGCTGGAGTCCTGAACTGGCAGGGAAAACAGAAGCAGGGGTAGTCTTGGCACATCGGGTGGCAGCTCCCAAGGGGGTTTCTGTGATCCAACCCGTCACAGTGGCGTAGTCGAGCAGGATCTGTGCACAGCTGATTGCTTTGAGATACTGGTAGAGATTTTAAGTGAGTTTTAAGTGTGGTGGCTGGAGAACAGACAAAGTGGTTACTGGTTTGTTATTTTCTGTTTGCTTATTTCGGGAAAGGGAAGTAGGGACAGAAAAGGAAGCAAAATAAGTAAGAATGAAGATCAAAAGAAGCTAAAACTACACAAGTTGCAAATTGCCCAGAAAGACTGAACAATGGGCACTGGGAATGTCTCTGTTAACTTAAGAAGCCCCTGAACTGAGTGCATCTCAGTTTCAGTGAACTGCAGATGGGTGTGGCCCAACCTCTGTCCGTGCTGAAGCTGACTGGAGTGTCTAACCTAGCAAGACAGGAGTGGAGGGGTGCCTGTTCTGGCAGGAGGGTGTTCTCTGTGGCATCCCAGCTCATCAAGTGATGGTCTCAAGGGAAGACAAATGGAAATTGATGTACAATTTGCCTGGGAAAAGGCTGACCTGGAAAAAGGAAAGGCGGCCCACCAGCCTGGACTTAAGAGACAAAGCAAGTAAGACCCAGAAGCATGACCTGGCTGTAATGGAGTGGAAGAGGTGCACAGAGACATGTATCCTGGAGCTGGAAGTTGGGGTCCTGGTGACTGCTGCGGTGGGAACAAACCCCAAGGACTCTAGCTGGAAGCAAACCCAACCTGAGTGAAAGGGAGGGGATTTTGCTGGCCAGCGAAAGGTCTCTCATAGCTTGGAGCTGTGAGCCTACAGCTGGATCAGGGTCTCTTTCCCTTTTGGGGGACACAGGAGTGTCTGCCCCAGAGGGGAGCCCAAAAACGAATTTTAGGTATACTGCCTCCGCCATGGTCAGTGTCCAAGTCTCTGGCAGTAAGTTCAGGAGGAGGGTGTGACGTTGTGCAGTCTATATGGTTTCATAAAAACATGATAATAAGTGAATATAATGTAACTGGGATAGTTTTATAAAAATCTGATAAGTGACTATAATGCAAATGGGATATGCTTCGTGCAAAAGGTCTCTTGTAAGGTATCATTACAAAGCTTATAATCTACCGAGTATGATCATCTGATTGGTATAAATGTACCACTCTTGTATCTAAAACTAGAAATATAAAACATAACTCTGAGGGCCTATTATACTTATGTAAAGTGTGGGCCATTAATGATGGTTTGGAATCTTGATGACTCCCATTAACAAGGACCATTGTCTGCAGATGACTGTGTTTACCTGTGAGTCTTCCTGTATATGTGTGTGCTGGCAAGTGAGTAATGAAGTCTTGCAGTGA
>NW_020702453.1:0-2984 GCF_002925995.2 Terrapene triunguis | reverse complement strand
TGCTACGGCTGAGGGTGTATGTACCTCTATAACACAATTTAAACCTAAACTCCTATATCCTTCAGAGTTTGGTTAATTAACTGAAAGTTTACACTCTTTTTCCTATAGTGCCAGGCTTGCTAAAGCTGGCGGTGTGCACACCAGTTTTATAATAACTGTGGATTCTATGCTTTCTCCCCCTTTCGCATTCTCCACCAATAATGTTGCCCCACAAATTTATACAGGATCGTTTTAGGGGTCAAGGCAAAGATGCCACATTTATTATTAATCTGTAACTATTAGCAAATACCTTAATGCTTACACACATACACTCACACACACACACACACACCAAAATGTTCTGCAGCTGTTGGATAGTTACCAGTCCTGATTGTAGTTTGAGTTCGCAGCTTGGGATCGGAGCTCGTGACAGCTAACTGGCCAGGAAAGCTGAGCACGAGGAGGAGCCGGGTCTCTGTCGGGCGCGCACCGATGCTCCTTGATGTTGATAGCAGAACGTTACCCAAAGTCTCTCCTCTCACAATTCCTTTTTTATAGGAGTTTAGTTTGGATTCAAAGTTCCTAGGTCTCGCTGTGTCAGGCCGCCTCTGGGTTTGCTTGATCACCCGTCAATTGCAGGCGTGACTGTCAGCCTGGGACCTGGCTTTGATCTTCCTTCTGTTGTTTCTTTTTAGGGTGGATGCTTCTTGCTTGAGTTAGGGCTGTTGTGTAGTTCTTCAGCCGTTGGTATTTGAACTTTATCTCATCAGGACGGGCTGGTGCTGGAGGTTGATTCTATCACCCATGCATCCCTCATTCACACATCTCAACTAGACTAATAAAATTACAGTAGGGTTTGCAAAAATGAAGGTTGCAGCAAGCCCTTACAAAATGGAGTAAGCGTTTTAAAATGGGGTTTGAATTACAATATGGCACAGAAGTTCCAATGTAGAAAAAATGGCAAGTGTAATGAAAGTTACAATGTAGGCAAAATGGCAGGTGTAATGAAATGGTGAACAGAAGTTACAATGGTACAGGATAACTAAAAACAATTTCATTCACATTGGTTCTACATTGTCCCCCTTTTGACCCTTCAATCCAGGGGCATTGAATGGGTCACACTTTATGTAATTGTTTTAAGGCAGAACCAACATAACAGTTAGGATTACTAATAGGACAATGATAGGATGAAAAATTATATTTAGAATTGCTGACCAGGTGGGCTGCTCCTACAACACTTTACCCCTTTATTTATGATTATTACAGCAGTTGTTATTGTAGGGCACAGGTGATCTGTTGCAAACAAACCAAACAATTATAAAACCATTACCATTACAATAATTGGGTACATTGACAAAGAAGATGAGGCCCAAGTTTGATGCTGCAATAGCCATCAAACAATAAAAGTCACTGAGGTCAGGACCTTCTTAAGCACACACAACAAATAAGATTTTGTAGGAGTACCACAGTTGTCATGCAAGGTTAAGCTGATTTGGACTTAAACTAACATTTAGTTGCTAAAATGTTGCAGAATTTCCTATTTTTAACAGTTGTTCTCAAGAGGTTTTTGGGGACCTGAAAGATGGGGCCCTACAATCATGGGCCAAGGTTTTACAGGTTATGGGGGCCCAAGAACTACCCTTTAGGGCTTGGGGAAGTAGAGCCAGAGTGCATAGAGGAAAGTGTGGAATTAACAATACAAGCAAATGTAATTAACAATGCAAATGTATTAATAACAAAAATTAACAACAAAATGACTATTAGAGAACCTAACAATGATGCATTGGGGACCAAAATCCTTTGGACACAAGTGGTGATTGATAAATTGGATGGACATGGGGGAAGTAGAGAGAGGAAAAGACATTTGCCCTGTCTAGTGTAGTATCCCCTCTTTTTCTGGACCCAGTGCTAGCACAGGACACCACTAGAGACAGACACAGAACATGCAACACAGAACACTGAACACAGACTTTGTCATGACACTATAACCATGGTATTTTATAACTCTTCAGCTGGTACCAGCTCTCCTGATGTTTTGGTTTAGAGCCTGCAAGATAAAAGCTTGGAAACAAATTAGCACAGTGCTCCCACCATGGCAGAACCTGCTTAGTTTCTGCCACAGTGTGTTTGGTACTTGGGGCTGCACAAATGCTAATTAAGTGGTGCATTTCTTGTGAGTGTAAATTCTTCCTTTCTCTCAGTAAAAGGGCGTTAACACTCCATCTAGAAAAAAAAATTTGTTTTAAAATCTCCAGCCATTTTGCCATAGCCTGGAGATCTGAGGCAGAAGCAGGCACTGTTGTTAACTGTTTTAATGGCATTTTGGCCCTGGGAGGAGGAATTTACCCAAATATCCCAAATATCCCCCTTCCCAATCTCCAGAGGGGTCCCAAAGGTCTGCCCCCTTCTGTGGTCTCAAATGTTTCTTCTCCTGATGTTACTGCTGCTGTAAGATTTGAGAGTGCTGTTTTAACTCTCTGTACCCAACCTGTTTTCAGTTTTTCTATCTGTTGCTTGCCTGGGCCCGATTCTGCTTTTTCCAATAAACAGTTCCTTTCCATGGGCACAAGCCTTGTTCCACTACCAATTTAGCAAGGAGGGTGGGCTTTCCAACTAGCCCCCACCCTTCCTGGTCCCGTTCCTTAAACATTTTCTTCAAAATTGTGAAATTACCACAATATTACTTACAAAAAAACAAACAAACATAAACCACACTACACTGCCCAAACTCCTATATCCTTCAGAGTTTGGTTTAACAGAACAAGATCTGTATCTTATGTTTTTAACCCACTCTGGGCCAGAGGGAGAGACGCTAAGCCTCCCTCTGTATTACTCGGTCTGCTACCACCAAGGGTTCATACACCAATTATACAAATCCTTCCCCGGATCAGAGTGAGAAACACTAAGTTCTCCTCTTTAGCTCAGTCTTGCTACGGCTGAGGGTGTATGTACCTCTATAACACAATTTAAACCTAAACTCCTATATCCTTCAGAGTTTGGTTAAT
>NW_020702452.1:0-5550 GCF_002925995.2 Terrapene triunguis | reverse complement strand
ATGGGCCTCCTGTTTGGCTTTTTCTTCTCTTTCATGGGCCTCCTGTTTGGCTTTTTCCAGCTCCATTTCTCTCTTGTGGGCCTCCTCTTTGGCTTTCTCTTCTCTGGCTCTCAGCTCCATCTCTCTCTTGTGGGCCCCCTCTTTGGCTTTCTCTTCTCTGTCTCTCAGCTCTATCTCTTTTTCTTTCAGCTCCATAGCTCTCTTGTGGGCCTCCTCTTTAGCTTTTTCTTCTTTGGTAGTCATTTTCCTGGTTTTCCTGTGCTGGGTCACCCCCTCTGCAGTTGACTGAAACTGGGATGTACTTAGCTGTGGCTGCTGCTGAGTTAACAGAGACTTTCTAACAAGCTACTCCCGAGGATGTAAAAAGAAAAAAAAACAATTCAACTTGTAAATTGCCTTTACCAGTTCAAAGTTTGCTCACTGATTGAACCCTTCTCTTAACAAAGCCCCTTGTTAAAAAAAACTTAACACCTCTGCCTTCAGGCAAGGAGAGATAAGATATGCATCTACCTTCAGCTCTGCTCTCCAAGCAGCTAAAAGGAAAAAAAAATCTCTTACTGGCTTTTGGGTTAAAACGATCTCCACCGCTATGCCACCATGTCAAGGCTGGATCCCCACTTTGAACTTTAGGGTTCAAATGTAGGGGCCTGCATAAAAACTTCTAAGCTTATCTACCAGCTTAGCTTTGGTCCGCTGCCACCATCACAAGAATTCCCTCCCTGGGAAGCCTTGAGAAACCTTTCACCAATTCCCTGGTGAACACAGATCCAAACCCCCTTGGATCTTAAAACAAGGAGAAATTAACCATCCCCCCTCCTTCCTCCCACCCTCCTTTCACCAACTCCTGGTGAATACAGATCCAAACCCCCTTGGATCTTAAAACAAGGAGAAATCAATCTGGTTCTTAAAAAAGAAGGCTTTTAATTAAAGAAAAAGGTAAAAATCATCTCTGTAAAATCAGTATGGAGAATACTTTACAGGGTAATCAAACTTAAAGAGCTCAGAGGACCCCCCTCTGTCTTAGGTTCAAAGTACAGCAAACAAAGATACACACTCTGGTAAAAAGGTACATTTACAAGTTGAGAAAAACAAAGTAAATCTAAGACGCCTTGCTGTCTTTTTACTTACTAGTTTGAAAATAGGAGAGACTTGTTTAGAAAGATGGGGAGAACCTGGATTGATGTCTGGTCCCTCTCAGTCCCAAGAGCGAACCACTCGTTAAAACAAAGAGCACACACAAAAGCCTTTCCCCCCCCAAGATTTGAAAGTATTTTGTCTCCTTATTGGTCCTTGGGTCAGGTGTCAGCCAGGTTACCCGAGCTTCTTAACCCTTTACAGGTAAAAGGATTTGGAGTCTCTGTACACAGAGAGCTGTTACCCTTCCCTTCATAGTTATGACACGCCCCCCAAATCACAGATAGTGTTGGACGTTCGGTTCCACACTGGCTGTGATTTCTTCCTGGAGTTCTAGGAGAAAACAGAGTTAATAAGACACATGTACCTTTAGACATACTACTGATTATATAAAAACTAACAATATGTTTCATTCCAAGAACAATTGTTAACCAGTTAACTCTGGGAAACTTTCCCGGGAGAGTGCATCAGCCACTTTGTTAGAAGCTCCCGAAATGTGTTGTATTTTAAAATCAAAATTTTGGAGAGCTAAACTCCACCGAAGAAGTTTTTTGTTATTTCCCTTGGCGGTATGAAGCCACTGTAGCGCAGCATGGTCTGTTTGTAATTGGAAACGCCGTCCCCAAACATATGGGCGTAGCTTTTCCAGCGCGTACACAATGGCGTAGCATTCCTTTTTGCTGATTGACCAGTGGCTTTCCCTCTCAGACAGTTTTTTGCTGAGAAACACGACAGGATGGAATTCTTGATCCGGTCCTTCCTGCATTAAAACTGCTCCCACGCCTCGCTCGGAAGCATCTGTGCTTACTAGGAACGGTTTGTCAAAGTCTGGGGCCCTTAGCACAGGGTCAGACATGAGTGTTGCCTTAAGCTGGTTAAAGGCCTTTTGACACTTATCAGTCCACTGAACTGCATTTGGCTGTTTTTTTCTGGTTAGGTCTGTTAGCGGGGCGGCGATTTGGCTGTAGTGTGGTACAAATCGCCTATAATATCCGGCCAAGCCTAAGAAGGATTGGACCTGTTTTTTTGACTTTGGAACCGGCCACTTTTGGATAGCATCCACTTTGGCCTGTAGGGGATTTATAGTTCCTTGACCCACCTGGTGCCCCAAGTAAGTCACCCTGTTTTGGCCTATTTGACACTTTTTAGCCTTAACAGTTAGTTCTGCCTGTCGGATGCGCTCGAAGACTTTTTCCAGGTGCTCCAGGTGTTCTGTGTCAATGGAGTGGTATGCCCGTTCGGTCCGTCCTGGAGTGGCTGAGAAAATCGGTGCAAAGCTTGTGCACAGCTCCTTGATCTGCTGTCGCTGCAGACGTCCCAGGGTCGTGGAGAGGTTCACCTCTTCCACGCCACCATTCCTTGTTCCTTCGTAGTAGACACCTGCAGGCCACTCCGCGTCATCTGTTTCCTGGGCTGTAAACTGGCAAACGTTTAATCCTCTGGAATAAAAGGGCTTAAGAGAATTAACATGGTATACCTTAGGCTTTATGTTGGAGGTGGGGGAGGCTATGAGATAGTTAACAGCTCCTAGGCGCTCCTGGACCGTGAATGGTCCTTCCCACGACGCTTCCATTTTATGGGCCTGGAGCGCCTTTAAGACCATGACTTGGTCTCCTACTTTGAAGGACCGTTCTCTGGAATGTTTATCATACCAGGCCTTTTGCTCTTCCTGAGCATCCTTTAGGTTTTCTTTAGCAAGGGCTAAAGAGTGTCGGAGGGTGTTTTGTAGGTTGCTTACAAAGTCTAGAATGTTAGTTCCTGGAGAAGGCGTAAACCCCTCCCATTGCTGCTTCACCAACTGTAATGGCCCCTTAACCTCGCGGCCATACACAAGTTCAAATGGTGAAAACCCTAAACTGGGATGTGGTACAGCCCTGTAGGCAAAAAGCAACTGCTGCAACACTAGGTCCCAATCATTGGAGTGTTCATTTACGAATTTACGTATCATGGCCCCCAAAGTTCCGTTAAACCTCTCCACCAGACCATTGGTTTGATGGTGATGAGGGGTGGCAACCAAGTGATTCACCCCATGAGCTTCCCACAGGTTTTTCATGTTCCCTGCCAGGAAATTAGTTCCCGAATCTGTAAGGATGTCGGAGGGCCAACCTACCCTGGCAAAAATGTCTGCTAATGCCTGGCACACACTTTTAGTCTTGGTGTTGCTTAAGGGTACAGCTTCCGGCCATCGGGTAGCAAAATCCATGAAAGTCAGTACGTACTGCTTTCCTCTGGGTGTCTTCTTTGGGAAAGGACCCAGAATATCACAGCTACTCGCTGAAATGGGACCTCAATTATGGGTAGTGGCTGGAGAGGGGCTTTAACCTGGTCTTGGGGCTTTCCCACTCGTTGGCACACCTCACAAGACCGGACATAATTAGCAACGTCCTTGCCCATTCCCTCCCAGTGGAAGGACTTCCCCAACCGGTCTTTGGTTCTGTTCACCCCAGAATGGCCACTGGGATGATCATGGGCTAAGCTCAAGAGCTTTACCCGATACTTAGTGGGAACTACCAACTGTCTTTGAGGATGCCAGTCTTCCTGGTGCCCACCAGAAAGAGTCTCCTTGTATAAAAGTCCTTTTTCTACAACAAACCGGGATCGGTTAGAAGAGCTGAGAGGCGGTGGGGTGCTCCGTGCCGCCGCCCAAGCTTTCTGAAGGCTGTCATCTGCTTCCTGCTCGGCCTGGAACTGTTCCCTTGATGCTGGAGACATCAGTTCCTCCTTGGACTGTGGACTGGGGCTTGGTCCCTCTGGAAGCGATGCAGGTGCTGGGGCTGTTTCCATTGACTGTGAACCGCTGTCCGCTGGTGCACTAGGTGGTATTTCAGGCTCTGGCTGAGCCTCTTGGGTAGGGTTATCTGCTGCTTCCGCCAGTTCAGGCTCGCTGGTGCCCTCTGGCATTGGAGTTGTAGACGGTTTTGCAAGCGCTGGACTCAGTGCTGGCAATGGTTCTGGTGCTGGTTGCGTTGCCAGTTCCGGTTCTGGGACTGGCTTTGACTGGGTCTCTGGGATTGGATCCACTACGGTTGTTGCAGTCTTTGGCAGGGGATCCGGTTCCACCACCTGTGTTTGGGTCTCCGGTAACACCGACGGGGCTCTGGTGGACGGCTCAGGAACAGGGATGGGGGTGAAAGCTTGCTTAGCCTGGCTGCGGGTGACTATTCCCACCCTCTTGGCTAGCTTCACATGGTTGGCCAAGTCTTCCCCCAGCAGCATGGGGATGGGATAATTGTCATATACTGCAAAAGTCCACATTCCTGCCCAGCCCTTGTACTGGACATGCAACTGGGCTGTAGGCAAGGTTACAGACTGTGACACGAAGGGTTGAATTGTCACTGTAGCCTCCGGGTTGATGAGTTTGGGGTCCACTAGGGATTGGTGGATAGTTGACACTTGTGCCCCAGTGTCCCTCCAAGCGATAACCTTCTTTCCGCCCACTCTCAAGGTTTCCCTTCGCTCCGAGGGTATGAGAGAGGCATCTGGGTCTGGGGATCTTTGGTGTGACTGGGGTGTAATGAACTGTAATCGGTTGGGGTTCTTGGGGCAGTGAGCCTTTATATGCCCCAGTTCATTACATTTAAAACATCGCCCTGCTAAGGTATCACCGGGGCGATGTTGGTTGGTGGAGACTGGTGGGGTGGGGTGCGTCTGGGGTTTCCCTTGGGATGTGGGTGGGGCCTTGGGTTGTCCCCGGTGATAAGGTTTTGTTTCGGCTTGCCCCTTCTGATATTCACTCCAACTGCTACTAGCTTTTTTCTTTTCTGTCACCTCCACCCATTTGGCTCCAATCTCCCCCGCCTCGGTTACAGTTTTGGGCTTCCCATCTAGGATGTACCTTTCTATTTCCTCAGGAACACCCTCTAAAAACTGCTCCATTTTTACTAGGGAAAGCAGATCTTCCAGAGATTTAACATTTGCTCCTGATACCCAGGCATCACAATTTTTGTCAATGTGGTAGGCATGCCGGGTAAATGACACATCTGGTTTCCACCTTAGGGCTCTGAACCGCCGACGGGCATGCTCGGGTGTTAGCCCCATTCTGAGTCTGGCCTTGTTTTTAAAAAGTTCATAACTGTTCATGTGTTCCTTAGGCATTTCAGCCGCCACCTCTGCTAAGGGTCCACTGAGCTGCGGTCTCAGCTCTACCATGTACTGGGGTGGAGGGATGCTGTATCCAAGGCAGGCCCTTTCAAAATTTTCTAAGAAGGCCTCAGTATCATCGCCTGTCTTGTAGGTGGGGAATTTCCTGGGATGGGAAGTGGTACCTGGAGAGGAGTTGTTAGGATGGTCTGATGCATCCTGCCTAGTCCTTGCTGCTTCCAGTTCCATCTCTTTTTCTTTCAGCTCCATCTCTCTTTTATGGGCCTCCTGTTTGGCTTTTTCTTCTCTTTCATGGGCCTCCTGTTTGGCTTTTTC
>NW_020702451.1:0-1084 GCF_002925995.2 Terrapene triunguis | reverse complement strand
TAGCCTTTAGCAATAAAATAATTTACCATGATTAAATATAAAAGATCATAAAGTTGTTAGACTGGGCGGAGTGTGTGTGTGTGTGTGTGTGTGTGTGTGTGTGTGTGTGTGTGTACGCACATGCATGCACTAACAGACTGCTTCAGTTACTGCCTGGTCTGGAAAGAGTTAAACTGGAAACCAGACGCTTCACATCTTTGGGGTGGAGTTCTGGGAGAGGAGTGCGTTCAAGTACAGGGGAGACAAGGGCCAGCGCTGCACCCAGGGGGGCTAGGCAGCTGGACAGCAGGTTCCAGCTCTCGATACGGGGTGCCAGGTCTGCACCCTGAGAATGTGCCTAGGGACCCTGAGATTGGGGCAGTGGCTGGACTCTGTTCAGGCTCTAGGAGCTTGAAACACCTCGGGCATCTAGAACCCAGAGGCCTGGATTCCCCCCACGGTAGTTCTAGTGGGTGCTCGCTCAGTAGGATCTGTGATAAGAGGTCACTTATTTGGGGCGGCCTGGAAAAGATCCTGAGCCTTGAAAAGATACAGAGGCAGCAAGATGTCCCACCTTGTGACCGACCACATAATAATGACCATGCCAGTGATCACAGAACAACTGGTAATGTCTGAGAAGAAGGTGAGTGGGGACATTAATGAATTAATTGACTTGCTCTGGGGATGGGGAGGCATGGAACTCCCTTGGCCCTGGACCCAGGGGACACTGTACACTCTACACAGCAGCAGGACCCCCATCAACATGCCAAACTATGTTGCCAAAATAACAAAGTGAAGACCTCGCTGGATCAGGGAGCTGGAGGCAGCCTTTCAGAGTTATGTAAGGGACACTGGACTTCACTCCATTCTCACCACCTCGCTATGGCTTGCTTGGGGTTAAAGTGGACGGCTGGGGAAATGTTCCATGAACTCACTTGTCCGCAGCACGTGTCAGGCAAACTCACAGGCTTGGCGGGAGCCAGAGGAAGTCACAAATGGTACTTTGCTAGTGTTGGGAACTAATAGAAAGGCCAGAACAGCTGCTTCATCAAGCCTCCCCCTGCCTCACCCTTGGGTGGGGGGTATGGACCATGTTGCTTCCCCT
>NW_020702450.1:0-1378 GCF_002925995.2 Terrapene triunguis | reverse complement strand
GGGGTACTTTTCAATGCTGCTGCAAGCCCTGGTGGATCACAAGGGACATTTCACCAACATCAATGTGGGCTGGCCGGGAAGGGTACATGATGCTCGCGTCTTCAGGCACTCTGCTCTGTTTCGAAAGCTGGAGGAAGGGACTTTCTTCCCGGACCAGAAAATAACTGTTGGGGATGTTGAAATGCCTATCGTGATCCTTGGGGACCCAGCCTAACCCTTAATGCCATGGCTCATGAAGCCGTACACAGGCAGCCTGGACAGGAGTCAGGACCTGTTCAACTACAGGCTGAGCAAGTGCCGAATGGTGATGGAATGTGCATTTGGACGTTTAAAAGTGCGCTGGCGCAGCTTACTGACTCGCTCAGACCTTAGCGAAAAGAATATCCCCATTGTTATTGCTGCTTGCTGTGCGCTGCACAATATCTGTGAGAGAAAGGGGGAGACATTTATGGCGGGTGGGAGGTTGAGGCAAATCGCCTGGCCGCTGATTACGCGCAGCCAGACACCAGGGCGGTTAGAGGAGCACAGCAGGGCACGGTGCGTATCAGAGAAGCTTTGAAAACCAGTTTTGTGACTGGCCAGGCTACGGTGTGAAACTTCTGTTTGTTTCTCCTTGATGAACCCTCCGCCCCACCCCACCCGGTTCACTCTACTTCCCTGTAAACCAACCACCCCACCCTCCCCTACCCTCACCCCTTCGAGCACCACTTGCAGAGGCAATAAAGTCATTGTTACTTCACATTCATGCATTCTTTATTAATTCATCACACAACTAGGGGGATAATTGCCAAGGTAGCCCGGGATGGGTGGGGGAGGAGGGAAGGAAAAGGACACACTGCAGTTTAAAACTTTAACTCTTTTTGAAGGCCAGCCTTCTGATGCTAGGGCAATCATCTGGGATGGAGTGACTGGGTGGCCGGAGGCCCCCCCACCGTGTTCTTGGGCGTCTGGGTGAGGAGGCTATGGAACTTGGGGAGGAGGGCTGTTGGTTACACAGGGGCTGTAGCGGCGGTCTCTGCTCCTGCTGCCTTTCCTGCAGCTCAACCATACGCTGGAGCATATCAGTTTGATGCTCCAGCAGCTGGAGCATCGACTCTTGCCTTCTGTCTGCAAGCTGACGCCACCTATCATCTTCAGCCCGCAACTTGCTCTGTTCATCCCCCGATTCAGCATGCCACCTCTCCTCTCATTCATATTGTGCTTTTCTGTAATCAGTCATTGACTGCCTCCACGCATTTTGCTGTGCTCTGTCAGCATGGGAGGACATCTGGAGCTCTGTGAACATGTCATCCCGCGTCCTCCTTTTTCTCTTTCTAATCTTCACTAGCCTTTGTGAAGGAGAAACATTTGCAGCTGGTGGAGGAGAAGGGAGAGGTGG
>NW_020702449.1:0-1163 GCF_002925995.2 Terrapene triunguis | reverse complement strand
GGGGTACTTTTCAATGCTGCTGCAAGCCCTGGTGGATCACAAGGGACGTTTCACCAACATCAACGTGGGCTGGCCGGGAAGGGTACATGATGCTCGCGTCTTCAGGCACTCTGCTCTGTTTCGAAAGCTGGAGGAAGGGACTTTCTTCCCGGACCAGAAAATAACCTTTGGGGATGTTGAAATGCCTATCGTGATCCTTGGGGACCCAGCCTACCCCTTAATGCCATGGCTCATGAAGCCGTACACAGGCAGCCTGGACAGGAGTCAGGACCTGTTCAACTACAGGCTGAGCAAGTGCCGAATGGTGGTGGAATGTGCACTTGGACGTTTAAAAGCGCGCTGGCGCAGCTTACTGACTCGCTCAGACCTTAGCGTAAAGAATATCCCCATTGTTATTGCTGCTTGCTGTGCGCTCCACAATATCTGTGAGAGTAAGGGGGAGACATTTATGGCGGGGTGGGAGGTTGAGGCAAATCGCCTGGCCGCTGATTACGCGCAGCCAGACACCAGGGCGGTTAGAGGAGCACAGCATGGCGCGGTGCGCATCAGAGAAGCTTTGGAAACCAGTTTTGTGACTGGCCAGGCTACGGTGTGAAACTTCTGTTTGTTTCTTCTTGATGAAATCTCCACCCTCCCCCACCCGGTTCACTCTACTTCCCTGTAAACCAACCACCCCACCCTCCCCTACCCTCCCCCCTTCGAGCACCACTTGCAGAGGCAATAAAGTCATTGTTACTTCACATTCATGCATTTTTTATTAATTCATCACACAACTAGGGGGATAATTGCCAAGGTAGCCCGGGATGGGTGGGGGAAGAGGGAAGGAAAAGGACACACTGCAGTTTAAAACTTTAACTCTTATTGAAGGCCAGCCTTCTGATACTAGGGCAATCATCTGGGGTGGAGTGACTGGGTGGCCGGAGGCCCCCCCCACCGTGTTCTTGGGCATCTGGGTGAGGAGGCTATGGAACTTGGGGAGGAGGGCTGTTGGTTACACAGGGGCTGTAGCGGCGGTCTCTGCTCCTGCTGCCTTTCCTGCAGCTCAACCATACGCTCGAGCATATCAGTTTGATGCTCCAGCAGCCGGAGCATTGACTCTTGCCTTCTGTCTGCAAGCTGACGCCACCTATCATCTTCAGCCCGCAACTTGCTCTGTTCATCCC
>NW_020702448.1:978-1666 GCF_002925995.2 Terrapene triunguis | reverse complement strand
AGCTAGCACTGGGATCATGGAGCCCGCTCAGATCACCGCGGCAATTATGAGCACTATGAACAGCACGTGCATTGTCCTGGAGTATATGCAGAGCCAGGACATGCCAAGGCAAAACCAGGACCAGCCGAGGAGGAGGCGATTGCAGCGCGGCGACGAGAGTGATGAGGAAATGGACATGGACCTAGACCTCTCACAAGACACAGGCCCCAGCTATGTGGAAATCATGGTGTTCCTGGGGCAGGTTCATGCCATGGAACGCCGATTCTGGGCCCGGGAAACAAGCACAGACTGGTGGGACCGCATCGTGCTGCAGGTGTGGGACGATTCCCAGTGGCTGCGAAACTTTCGCATGCGTAAGGGCACTTTCATGGAACTTTGTGACTTGCTTTCCCCTGCCCTGAAGCGCCAGAATACCAGGATGAGAGCAGCCCTCACAGTTGAGAAGCGAGTGGCGATAGCCCTGTGGAAGCTTGCAATGCCAGACAGCTACCGGTCAGTGAGGAATCAATTTGGAGTGGGCAAATCTACTGTGGGGGCTGCTGTGATCCAAGTTGCCAGGGCAATGAGAGACCTGGTGATATCAAGGGTAGTGACTCTGGGAAACGTGCAGGCCATAGTGGATGGCTTTGCTGCAATGGGATTCCCAAACTGTGGTGGGGCGATAGACGGAACCCATATCCCTATCTTG
>NW_020702448.1:0-878 GCF_002925995.2 Terrapene triunguis | reverse complement strand
CAGAATACCAGGATGAGAGCAGCCCTCACAGTTGAGAAGCGAGTGGCGATAGCCCTGTGGAAGCTTGCAATGCCAGACAGCTACCGGTCAGTCGGGAATCAATTTGGAGTGGGCAAATCTACTGTGGGGGCTGCTGTGATCCAAGTTGCCAGGGCAATGAGAGACCTGGTGATATCAAGGGTAGTGACTCTGGGAAACGTGCAGGCCATAGTGGATGGCTTTGCTGCAATGGGATTCCCAAACTGTGGTGGGGCGATAGACGGAACCCATATCCCTATCTTGGCACCGGAGCACCAAGCCACCGAGTACATAAACCGCAAGGGGTACTTTTCAATGCTGCTGCAAGCCCTGGTGGATCACAAGGGACATTTCACCGACATCAACGTGGGCTGGCCAGGAAGGGTACATGATGCTCGCGTCTTCAGGCACTCTGTTCTGTTTCGAAAGCTGGAGGAAGGGACTTTCTTCCCGGACCAGAAAATAACCGTTGGGGATGTTGAAATGCCTATCGTGATCCTTGGGGACCCAGCCTACCCCTTAATGCCATGGCTCATGAAGCCGTACACAGGCAGCCTGGACAGGAGTCAGGACCTGTTCAACTACAGGCTGAGCAAGTGCCGAATGGTGGTGGAATGTGCATTTGGGCGTTTAAAAGCGCGCTGGCACAGCTTACTGACTCGCTCAGACCTTAGCGAAAAGAATATCCCCATTGTTATTGCTGCTTGCTGTGCGCTCCACAATATCTGTGAGAGTAAGAGGGAGACATTTATGGTGGGGTGGGAGGTTGAGGCAAATCGCCTGGCCGCTGATTACGCGCAGCCAGACACCAGGGCGGTTAGAGGAGCACAGCATGGCGCGGTGCGCATCAGAGAAGCTTT
>NW_020702447.1:0-1166 GCF_002925995.2 Terrapene triunguis | reverse complement strand
TCACCATATGTCATCTGGGTGCCGGCAGACGTGGGACTGCATTGCTATGCAGCAGCAGCTAACTGCCTTTTGGCGGTAGACAGTGCAGCATGACTGGTAGCCTTCATTGGCGATCTGGATGCTGGCAGCTGTAGGGCTGCATTGCACCAGCCCTTTGCCTTTTGGCAGTAGATGGTGTATTACGACTGGTAACAGTCGTCATCATACAGCAGTGGCTGGAACTCCGTATGTCCCCCAGTCCCCCATCCCCCCAGTCATATTCTGCTGCTTTCACAATGACGATGATGGCTATCAGTCGTAGTGCCATTTTCTGCCAAGCGCCCAGACCCTAAGCAGATCGTGCAATAGGCCTGAAGGCTTTCGTCATCATACAGGAAAAATGGGCTATCAGTCTTAGTACACTAACTGCCAAGCGCCCAGTATTTGCTGCCAAGCACCCAGAAGATGCCGAGGGCTATCAGTCATGCTGCACCGTCGTCTTAAGATGTAAAAAATAGATTTGTTCTGTATTCATTTGCTTCCCCCTCCCTCCGTCAAATCAACGGCCTGCTAAACCCAGGCTTTTGAGTTCAATCTTTGGGGGGGGCCATTCTGTGTGACAGTTGTTTGTGTTTCTCCCTGATGCACAGCCACCTTTGTTGATTTTAATTCCCTGTACCTGTATACCATGTCGTCACTCGCCCCTCCCTTCCTCCCTCCCCTGGTCCGTCAGATACTAGTTTCGCGCCTTTTTTCAGACCAGACGCCATAGCTAGCACTGGGATCATGGAGCCCGCTCAGATCACCGCGGCAATTATGAGCACTATGAACAGCACGTGCATTGTCCTGGAGTATATGCAGAGCCAGAACATGCCAAAGCAAAACCAGGACCAGCCGAGGAGGTGATTGCAGCGCGGCGACGAGAGTGATGAGGAAATTGACATGGACATAGACCTCTCACAAGGCACAGGCCCCAGCAATGTGGAAATCATGGTGTTCCTGGGGCAGGTTCATGCCGTGGAACGCCGATTCTGGGCCCGGGAAACAAGCACAGACTGGTGGGACCGCATCGTGCTGCAGGTGTGGGACGATTCCCAGTGGCTGCGAAACTTTCGCATGCGTAAGGGCACTTTCATGGAACTTTGTGACTTGCTTTCCCCTGCCCTGAAGCGCCAGAATACCAGGAT
>NW_020702446.1:0-5240 GCF_002925995.2 Terrapene triunguis | reverse complement strand
CCCTCCTGAGTTACCTGGGGTGAAGGTGATGTCTGGTGACGTCAACAACTCCCTCCTTTGAGAATACTCAACAAGCTTTTTGGCTGAGTTTTCTCATACTCTGTGGACAAGATATGATTGAGTGCTATGAAGCTGGGGTTTTCAATGAGAGGGTATGCTGGGACTTCTGGGGAACGGGAGGGCACAAAGCTTACGGAGGAGCACCTTAAAACAAGCAATCAGGAGGAGGGTGACCAAGCATAGTACCACACCCGTGAGGAGGAGACGCACAAGGCTATTTCCCAGTCCTCCTAGGTTGGGCAACCAACTCCAAAGGGAATCGAAACCTGTGGGTTCCCTTTCCTGGGCCTTCCACTGCTCAAAAGCCTGTTTGGCTGACAGGATGTGCTTGTTAATGTCCTGTGAGTTTTTCGGGACATAAGTACAACATTCACTCCCAATAAGGGCACACACCCCGCCCTGGGAGGCTAAAACATAATCTAAGGCCTGTCTGTTTTGCAGGGACAGCAACCGGAGCTGGTAAAGCTCTGAGTTAAGGCTTTTCTTTATGGCCAAGGTCTCATTAGCATACTTGGTGAGAAACACAGAGAGCCTACGATAAAATTGGGTTAGCCGTCCCACCCCATAGGATGGGAGGAGGATCATACCCAACAGATATCTGACCAATTTTGGGGAACCGCCCTCCAGGGTAACCCTGCTGCGTGGAGCGGGACTTGGGAGCATACCCAGCAGTTAGAGAGGTTGAACTCTTGGGCAAAGCAAACCTTCAAGGACTTATGTGTTTGTTTCCAAGTTAGTAGGGATTTCTTTCCATCCCGCATGTGGTCGGGGGGAAACGGGAGGAAACAAGAGGAGTGTCTCTATGGCAAAGAGTACCATTGTGGCAGACCCTGGACCTGAACTCATGCTGGGCAAGTGACCCTAGGGCCTAACAATTACAATTCCCCAAATATTCACAAAATAACAATTACCAATAGCAGGCAGACTAAAAGCAAAAGGGACCAGGCCACCAGGTGAAAATAAACACAACCAACGCTCAGAGTTCTTGCGGGGAGTGCGCTGTGACTGTCCAAAGAGATCACAGGGCATCCCCAGCAGGCCTTATTGTCTTTTGAATAACAGCTTAAGTCCCAGATCGTCGCTGGCAGTCTTCTCTGCAGGCTGGACGGTCCACCGTTCAGGAGCAGGCACTGCTTTCAGGCGAGAGTGATGAATCCAGTTCTTGTGTCCTTCGACCTTTGCTGCTGTATGGGAGATCAGCAGGACGGTGTGGGGTTCCTTCCACTTCTCTTGGAGAGGCTCGTCCTTCCAGGTCCGAACGAGTACGGAGTCACCTGGCTGCAAGGAGTGGATCGGGGCATCCAGTGGGAGAGGCTGCAAATCTTTGGTGTACCTGTGGAGAGAACAGAGAACAGCAGACAGAGAGCACATGTACTGAGATAAGAAACCACAGCCTCCCTCCCACTTCCCTGCCAGAACCGGTGTACCGTTCATAGGCCATGCCCTTCCAAACATAATCTCGAAGGGACTGAGCCCTAACCTGCCCTTTGGGAGAGCGCGAATGCGGAGCAAAACAAGGGGTAGAGCATCAGGCCACTTAAGGGAAGCCTCTTGGCAGACCTTTGAGAGGTGCCGCTTAAGTGTCTGATTTGTGCGTTCCACTACCCCACTGGCCTGTGGTCGCCATGGAGTGTGGAGCTTCCAGGGGATTTGCAGGGCATCCGATATCTTCTGAACAACTTGGGATGTGAAGTGTGTTCCGTTGTCAGATTCCATCCACTGGGGGAGTCCGAAGCGAGGAATGATCTCCTTGACGAATTTAAGAGCCACCATTTTGGCAGTGTTGTTACGACATGGGAAGGCTTCAGGCCATCCGCTGAATCGATCCACTAAGATGAGAAGGTATCTGAATTCTTGGGTCCGGGGGAACTCAGTAAAATCTATTTGCCAAACTAGTCCTGGGCCTGGGGTAGGTTCCAGAGTGGCTGGTGGCACTGACACTCCAGGTCGAGGGTTGTTCTTTTGGCAGACTAGACATTCAGCCTGCACCTGGGAGGCCAGAGGCCTAAGTCCAGAGGTTAGAAAATATTTATTCATAAGCTGGGAAACAGCCTCTCTTCCTGCGTGGGTAGACTGATGTAGTTTCTGTAGTACTGGCCGTATTAGATTCCTTGGTAGGAGGATTTTTCCTTCCGTGGAGTGGAGCCATCCCTCCTTTTCCCGGAGCCTAAGTGTGTTGGCTAGGTTCCTCTCTTCGTGAGAGTACTGAGGGGTTGGGAGCTCCCCCACTGATGGGATGAGGGCATGCATATGGGCATCTTCAGCTTCCTGTGGTTCCAGGGTAGCAGCTCGCTTGGCCTCTCTGTCCGCCCTGGCATTACCCTTAGCCACATCTTGATCTTCTCTTTGATGAGCCTTGCAGTGTATCACTGCTACTTCTGAGGGGAGCTGTACCGCTTCTAAAAGCCGGAGAATTTGAGGCCCATGTTTAACCGGAGAACCTTGGGCTGTCAACATTCCTCTTTCCTTCCACAGACCGGCATGGGCGTGTAGTATTCCAAAGGCATATCTGGAATCAGTAAAAATGTTAACCTTTTTCCTTTTGACAGTTCAAGTGCACGGGTTAAGGCTACCAATTCAGCCAGCTGAGCTGATGTCCCAGCAGGCAAACCCTCTGCTTCCACAGTCTCATGGAGAGATACAATAGCATAGCCTGCCCTCCTCTGTCCATTTACAACAGTACTACTGCCGTCAGTATACCACTCATAATCAGCATTAGGGAGGGGTTGATCTTTTAAGTCTGAGCGGCTGGAGTATTGGACATCTATGATTTCCAGACAGTCATGTTCCTGCTCCTCTGTCTCCGGTAACAGGGTGGCTGGGTTAAGGGAGGGACAGGTCTGTAGGGTAACTTCAGGATTTTCTAACAATTTTGATACTGTTTGATTCGCACTGAGCTTTTGCCTGGGAGAAGCTGAATATGAACAGGGGTCTGACGGTTTACCTTCCCTGGGACCCCTGATGCCCATACTAGAGGAAAAACCTGCTTTTCCCACTGGCTCCATTCTGGGGCTTGCATGGCTGAGGGCTCAGTTGCAAGAGTCATTATCCAGGCATTCTCTGGGGGTAAGGTGAGGGTTATTTCATCTTGGGTGAAATGCAGGGTGGCACCTAAGCGACAAAGCAGGTCCCGTCCCAATAGAGGCGTTGGACAATCGGGGAGGTAAACCAGTTTGTGAGATAGAGTTCTGTTTCCCAAAGCACATTCCGCTGGGGCATATACTGGGCACTTGGTTCCTTTCCCTGTGGCACCCACCACAGTGAGGGAATCTGCCACAGGCAGCTGCAGGGGTTGGTTTACAGCGGTTCGTGCAGCTTCAGAGTCTATTAAAAAGTCTGTTTGAATCTCCCACTCGCATGTTTACTTGGGGTTCCGGGGGCAGGATAGTCCGTCTCCCCTGACACCCCTATTCTTGATCCTCTGCTGCCATCATAGGGGTACCTTCCCTTTCGGGGCACTCATTTTTCCAATGTCCCTCCTTTCGGCATATGGCACACTGGTTGCGACCCAGACGCCTTTCCTGTGAGCCAGGGCACCCACGTCCACGTCCTCTCATTCCCCGGCCCCTTCCACCTTCCTGGAATTTTCCCTTGCCACCGGCCTGTACTGCTGCAACCATCATTTTTGCTTGTCTCTTTTCCTTTTCTCCCTCCCTAAGGCTGTAAGCCCTGTTTGCAGTTTCCAGAATCTGTGCTATGGTCATGCCCATCAAATCCTCCTTTTTCTGCAGTTTCCTTTTAATGTCAGGGGCTGCACGGCTGGTAAAAATACCCTTTATGATTGCCTCAGTTTCCCGTTCATCAGGGTCTGCATTAGTAGTTTGCCTGATGGTATCCCGAATACGCTGCAGAAAAGCAACCGGACTCTCTTTTGGCTTCTGTACTAGCTCATAAGGCTTAGCCCAATTGTTATGTCGGACAGCTGAGTGTCGGAGACCATGTAATAGGAGCTCCTTGTATACAGTGAGACGCGTTTGGCCCGCAGGGTCATTAGGATTCCACCCGGGATCTGCTAGGGGGACCTGGACTGCAACAGTAGGGACGTGATGTGGATTCAGTTCATGTCTCTTCTGTGCCTCCTCCCTTGCTTTAGACACAACCTGATTACGCTCCACCTCAGACAACAGGGTCCGCATAAGGACATTACAGTCATCCCAGTCAGGTTTACAGCTAGCCAGACACCCTTCAAAAATAGAAATGAACTTGCTTGGATTCGTTGAGAATTCTCCTGCCTCTGCCTTGAAAAGCAGCCAGATGTACAGGGTTAAAAGCCACTGACACAAGATCCTGTGTTCCTGGACGGGCTACCACACTCTCAATAATCAACGGATACAATCCCACTGGGAGGGGGGGGTACTCTCTGAAGCCTGTGGGGGTGGAGGAGCCGAAGGGGACACCGACTCTGCCATCACAACCGGAGGAGGGTTCTGGGGACTAACAGTAGTTACTACCGAACCTGACGGAGTCAAATTACACCTTTGCAAAAGATCTGACCTATCTCTTAACAACATAAACAACTGTACATACATATGTTCATTCCATTTACCCGTACGCTGACAAAACAAAAGCAATTGAAGGATCGTATTATAATTGAGTGATCCCTCCGGTGGCCACCTTTCCTGGTCCTCTAGCTGATATTGAGGCCAGTCTACTGTACAGAATCTTTTCAGTTTACTTTTAATCAACGGATCTGATCCAAACACTTTCCAGTTCACCAGAATGCATTCCAAGGGTGTACACCTTGCCCTGCCTGCCATACTCTGTCCCTGCCCCATATTAGGGAGACACTGGGCGTCCCCAGGTCAAAACAGGTAGACGCTGGGCGTCCCCAGGTCAAGACAGATAAAGTCCCCACTGGACTGTTCCTACCTTATCCAAGGGTCCGGTTCTGCACCGTCGCCCTATCCACGGGACCGGTTCCCCACCGTCGCCCGCAGCTGCTTCTCCACTACTCAAGCGCGTTGCACCGTTGTGCCCTCCGGGGTCGACCAAACCACGTCTCTGCCGAGGCCCCCCGATGAAGTCACCGGTGAGCGCTCTGGGCGTCGGTCGTCGTCGTAATCCGTCGGCCACCAGGAGGGATCCGGGCAAGGCTAAATTTCAGCCTCGAGACCCACGTTGGGCGCCAAAAACTGTTGCTGGCACAGAGGTGCCCGAGGCAAAGCAACAGGGGTTCGTTG
>NW_020702445.1:0-5240 GCF_002925995.2 Terrapene triunguis | reverse complement strand
CCCTCCTGAGTTACCTGGGGTGAAGGTGATGTCTGGTGACGTCAACAACTCCCTCCTTTGAGAATACTCAACAAGCTTTTTGGCTGAGTTTTCTCATACTCTGTGGACAAGATATGATTGAGTGCTATGAAGCTGGGGTTTTCAATGAGAGGGTATGCTGGGACTTCTGGGGAACGGGAGGGCACAAAGCTTACGGAGGAGCACCTTAAAACAAGCAATCAGGAGGAGGGTGACCAAGCATAGTACCACACCCGTGAGGAGGAGACGCACAAGGCTATTTCCCAGTCCTCCTAGGTTGGGCAACCAACTCCAAAGGGAATCGAAACCTGTGGGTTCCCTTTCCTGGGCCTTCCACTGCTCAAAAGCCTGTTTGGCTGACAGGATGTGCTTGTTAATGTCCTGTGAGTTTTTCGGGACATAAGTACAACATTCACTCCCAATAAGGGCACACACCCCGCCCTGGGAGGCTAAAACATAATCTAAGGCCTGTCTGTTTTGCAGGGACAGCAACCGGAGCTGGTAAAGCTCTGAGTTAAGGCTTTTCTTTATGGCCAAGGTCTCATTAGCATACTTGGTGAGAAACACAGAGAGCCTACGATAAAATTGGGTTAGCCGTCCCACCCCATAGGATGGGAGGAGGATCATACCCAACAGATATCTGACCAATTTTGGGGAACCGCCCTCCAGGGTAACCCTGCTGCGTGGAGCGGGACTTGGGAGCATACCCAGCAGTTAGAGAGGTTGAACTCTTGGGCAAAGCAAACCTTCAAGGACTTATGTGTTTGTTTCCAAGTTAGTAGGGATTTCTTTCCATCCCGCATGTGGTCGGGGGGAAACGGGAGGAAACAAGAGGAGTGTCTCTATGGCAAAGAGTACCATTGTGGCAGACCCTGGACCTGAACTCATGCTGGGCAAGTGACCCTAGGGCCTAACAATTACAATTCCCCAAATATTCACAAAATAACAATTACCAATAGCAGGCAGACTAAAAGCAAAAGGGACCAGGCCACCAGGTGAAAATAAACACAACCAACGCTCAGAGTTCTTGCGGGGAGTGCGCTGTGACTGTCCAAAGAGATCACAGGGCATCCCCAGCAGGCCTTATTGTCTTTTGAATAACAGCTTAAGTCCCAGATCGTCGCTGGCAGTCTTCTCTGCAGGCTGGACGGTCCACCGTTCAGGAGCAGGCACTGCTTTCAGGCGAGAGTGATGAATCCAGTTCTTGTGTCCTTCGACCTTTGCTGCTGTATGGGAGATCAGCAGGACGGTGTGGGGTTCCTTCCACTTCTCTTGGAGAGGCTCGTCCTTCCAGGTCCGAACGAGTACGGAGTCACCTGGCTGCAAGGAGTGGATCGGGGCATCCAGTGGGAGAGGCTGCAAATCTTTGGTGTACCTGTGGAGAGAACAGAGAACAGCAGACAGAGAGCACATGTACTGAGATAAGAAACCACAGCCTCCCTCCCACTTCCCTGCCAGAACCGGTGTACCGTTCATAGGCCATGCCCTTCCAAACATAATCTCGAAGGGACTGAGCCCTAACCTGCCCTTTGGGAGAGCGCGAATGCGGAGCAAAACAAGGGGTAGAGCATCAGGCCACTTAAGGGAAGCCTCTTGGCAGACCTTTGAGAGGTGCCGCTTAAGTGTCTGATTTGTGCGTTCCACTACCCCACTGGCCTGTGGTCGCCATGGAGTGTGGAGCTTCCAGGGGATTTGCAGGGCATCCGATATCTTCTGAACAACTTGGGATGTGAAGTGTGTTCCGTTGTCAGATTCCATCCACTGGGGGAGTCCGAAGCGAGGAATGATCTCCTTGACGAATTTAAGAGCCACCATTTTGGCAGTGTTGTTACGACATGGGAAGGCTTCAGGCCATCCGCTGAATCGATCCACTAAGATGAGAAGGTATCTGAATTCTTGGGTCCGGGGGAACTCAGTAAAATCTATTTGCCAAACTAGTCCTGGGCCTGGGGTAGGTTCCAGAGTGGCTGGTGGCACTGACACTCCAGGTCGAGGGTTGTTCTTTTGGCAGACTAGACATTCAGCCTGCACCTGGGAGGCCAGAGGCCTAAGTCCAGAGGTTAGAAAATATTTATTCATAAGCTGGGAAACAGCCTCTCTTCCTGCGTGGGTAGACTGATGTAGTTTCTGTAGTACTGGCCGTATTAGATTCCTTGGTAGGAGGATTTTTCCTTCCGTGGAGTGGAGCCATCCCTCCTTTTCCCGGAGCCTAAGTGTGTTGGCTAGGTTCCTCTCTTCGTGAGAGTACTGAGGGGTTGGGAGCTCCCCCACTGATGGGATGAGGGCATGCATATGGGCATCTTCAGCTTCCTGTGGTTCCAGGGTAGCAGCTCGCTTGGCCTCTCTGTCCGCCCTGGCATTACCCTTAGCCACATCTTGATCTTCTCTTTGATGAGCCTTGCAGTGTATCACTGCTACTTCTGAGGGGAGCTGTACCGCTTCTAAAAGCCGGAGAATTTGAGGCCCATGTTTAACCGGAGAACCTTGGGCTGTCAACATTCCTCTTTCCTTCCACAGACCGGCATGGGCGTGTAGTATTCCAAAGGCATATCTGGAATCAGTAAAAATGTTAACCTTTTTCCTTTTGACAGTTCAAGTGCACGGGTTAAGGCTACCAATTCAGCCAGCTGAGCTGATGTCCCAGCAGGCAAACCCTCTGCTTCCACAGTCTCATGGAGAGATACAATAGCATAGCCTGCCCTCCTCTGTCCATTTACAACAGTACTACTGCCGTCAGTATACCACTCATAATCAGCATTAGGGAGGGGTTGATCTTTTAAGTCTGAGCGGCTGGAGTATTGGACATCTATGATTTCCAGACAGTCATGTTCCTGCTCCTCTGTCTCCGGTAACAGGGTGGCTGGGTTAAGGGAGGGACAGGTCTGTAGGGTAACTTCAGGATTTTCTAACAATTTTGATACTGTTTGATTCGCACTGAGCTTTTGCCTGGGAGAAGCTGAATATGAACAGGGGTCTGACGGTTTACCTTCCCTGGGACCCCTGATGCCCATACTAGAGGAAAAACCTGCTTTTCCCACTGGCTCCATTCTGGGGCTTGCATGGCTGAGGGCTCAGTTGCAAGAGTCATTATCCAGGCATTCTCTGGGGGTAAGGTGAGGGTTATTTCATCTTGGGTGAAATGCAGGGTGGCACCTAAGCGACAAAGCAGGTCCCGTCCCAATAGAGGCGTTGGACAATCGGGGAGGTAAACCAGTTTGTGAGATAGAGTTCTGTTTCCCAAAGCACATTCCGCTGGGGCATATACTGGGCACTTGGTTCCTTTCCCTGTGGCACCCACCACAGTGAGGGAATCTGCCACAGGCAGCTGCAGGGGTTGGTTTACAGCGGTTCGTGCAGCTTCAGAGTCTATTAAAAAGTCTGTTTGAATCTCCCACTCGCATGTTTACTTGGGGTTCCGGGGGCAGGATAGTCCGTCTCCCCTGACACCCCTATTCTTGATCCTCTGCTGCCATCATAGGGGTACCTTCCCTTTCGGGGCACTCATTTTTCCAATGTCCCTCCTTTCGGCATATGGCACACTGGTTGCGACCCAGACGCCTTTCCTGTGAGCCAGGGCACCCACGTCCACGTCCTCTCATTCCCCGGCCCCTTCCACCTTCCTGGAATTTTCCCTTGCCACCGGCCTGTACTGCTGCAACCATCATTTTTGCTTGTCTCTTTTCCTTTTCTCCCTCCCTAAGGCTGTAAGCCCTGTTTGCAGTTTCCAGAATCTGTGCTATGGTCATGCCCATCAAATCCTCCTTTTTCTGCAGTTTCCTTTTAATGTCAGGGGCTGCACGGCTGGTAAAAATACCCTTTATGATTGCCTCAGTTTCCCGTTCATCAGGGTCTGCATTAGTAGTTTGCCTGATGGTATCCCGAATACGCTGCAGAAAAGCAACCGGACTCTCTTTTGGCTTCTGTACTAGCTCATAAGGCTTAGCCCAATTGTTATGTCGGACAGCTGAGTGTCGGAGACCATGTAATAGGAGCTCCTTGTATACAGTGAGACGCGTTTGGCCCGCAGGGTCATTAGGATTCCACCCGGGATCTGCTAGGGGGACCTGGACTGCAACAGTAGGGACGTGATGTGGATTCAGTTCATGTCTCTTCTGTGCCTCCTCCCTTGCTTTAGACACAACCTGATTACGCTCCACCTCAGACAACAGGGTCCGCATAAGGACATTACAGTCATCCCAGTCAGGTTTACAGCTAGCCAGACACCCTTCAAAAATAGAAATGAACTTGCTTGGATTCGTTGAGAATTCTCCTGCCTCTGCCTTGAAAAGCAGCCAGATGTACAGGGTTAAAAGCCACTGACACAAGATCCTGTGTTCCTGGACGGGCTACCACACTCTCAATAATCAACGGATACAATCCCACTGGGAGGGGGGGGTACTCTCTGAAGCCTGTGGGGGTGGAGGAGCCGAAGGGGACACCGACTCTGCCATCACAACCGGAGGAGGGTTCTGGGGACTAACAGTAGTTACTACCGAACCTGACGGAGTCAAATTACACCTTTGCAAAAGATCTGACCTATCTCTTAACAACATAAACAACTGTACATACATATGTTCATTCCATTTACCCGTACGCTGACAAAACAAAAGCAATTGAAGGATCGTATTATAATTGAGTGATCCCTCCGGTGGCCACCTTTCCTGGTCCTCTAGCTGATATTGAGGCCAGTCTACTGTACAGAATCTTTTCAGTTTACTTTTAATCAACGGATCTGATCCAAACACTTTCCAGTTCACCAGAATGCATTCCAAGGGTGTACACCTTGCCCTGCCTGCCATACTCTGTCCCTGCCCCATATTAGGGAGACACTGGGCGTCCCCAGGTCAAAACAGGTAGACGCTGGGCGTCCCCAGGTCAAGACAGATAAAGTCCCCACTGGACTGTTCCTACCTTATCCAAGGGTCCGGTTCTGCACCGTCGCCCTATCCACGGGACCGGTTCCCCACCGTCGCCCGCAGCTGCTTCTCCACTACTCAAGCGCGTTGCACCGTTGTGCCCTCCGGGGTCGACCAAACCACGTCTCTGCCGAGGCCCCCCGATGAAGTCACCGGTGAGCGCTCTGGGCGTCGGTCGTCGTCGTAATCCGTCGGCCACCAGGAGGGATCCGGGCAAGGCTAAATTTCAGCCTCGAGACCCACGTTGGGCGCCAAAAACTGTTGCTGGCACAGAGGTGCCCGAGGCAAAGCAACAGGGGTTCGTTG
>NW_020702444.1:0-1046 GCF_002925995.2 Terrapene triunguis | reverse complement strand
GCAATGATTAAAAACCTAGCATCATACAGTTTGTTACTGTAGAAAGGTGGGTCGACCGCCGGAGTGCCCTCTCATGAATGGGCATGGCATAGCAGGGCTTTTCTCCACCTGGCACCCCTCGCAAACAGCCACTCTGGTGGTCTGCCTCTTCCTGTGACACAGCCCTCTGGCCAGGCCACAATCTGTTTCCACCTTTTCTGGGGTCAGAGTCCTTTAACCAGTCCAGCAAAAATATCAGGCTCAGCTACCTCTCCTTCACGGGCACACCTCAGTTTGAATGTAATATTCTCACCCCTGTCCAATCCCCAACTCCAATCAGGCCCAGCTGGCCACTGTCTCTCACTCAAGCAGTTATAATGTGACCTCTTCACATCTGTCCACATTCTCCTGTGTCTCACTTTACCCCCAGCTTAGAGTTGGCACAGTTCTCTACCTTCCCAGTGTTGCTGGCACAGAGGTGCCCGAGGCAAAGCAACAGGGGTTCGTTGCCCGGCGTGCTTCGCGCCAATAAACACACCAGGTGGAGAAGCAAACAAAGTTTATTTGAGATCTCAAAGCGGTGCTAGGAGACAGGCACGTCTCAAATCGAGCACACTAACAGAAACAGTTTTTCTCCTTTATACCTTTTGCAGTCAAGCCTCATCCCCCCCCCCTTCCCCCGCTACCCCTCCCTTCCTCCCCCCATTCCTCTCTTTACCCCTCCCATTCCTGGTAACAGTTACTAAGCAAATAGCAATTATATTTAAGCAGTTAGTTTATGTTGGCAGCTATAAGTTCAGCTCGTTAGTAACACTTCTTGAACTACTATCTTGTCCCGTTCCTTTGATTTACTATCTTTTCTTCGGCCAGAGGTATGCAGGCCTCATTATTACCACTGATATCAAGTTGCTTACACATTTTACTTGCACCTGGCTTTTGAGGTCTATTAGAGTTTAAACATGGAAGGAGTTTGGTTCAGGCCTAGTGCAAGAAGGCTTCATTGACACTTGTGATTTTTCACCCTCCTGAGTTACCTGGGGTGAAGGTGATGTCTGGTGACGTCAACA
>NW_020702443.1:0-3110 GCF_002925995.2 Terrapene triunguis | reverse complement strand
AACATCATCAGCAAATATGTACTGCTTAAAAAATTCATGTCCAGCCCAGAAATTTATTATGGTTGGCATGACTACTGGGTACTTATTAGATGCCCATATCATAGCAGTAGTTAGGCATCTATGCTGGTACTTCGGGTTGAGAATATTGGCAAGACCCGGCACTTCGGCGGCGGGTCCTGGGGCGGAAGGACCCCCCGCCACGGGTCTTCAGGGCACTTCGGCGGTGGGTCCCGGGGCGGAAGGACCCCCCCCGCCGCCGAACAGCCGCCGAAGACCCGGAGTGGAAGAAGCTCTGGGGGCCCGGGCCCCGCGAGAGTTTTCCGGGGCCCCCAGAGCGAGTCAAGGACCCTGCTCCAGGGGCCCCGAAAAACTCTTGTGGGGGCCCCGCCCAGGGCCTGGGGCAAATTGCCCAACTTGCCCCCTCCTCCCCTCTGGGCGGCCCTGGAGGACTCTGGGACTAGGAATTTGCTGGTGTCACTCTGCAATAGAATTCAGGAGTGGCTGACTAAGAGCACTCCTATAACTCAGCTGGGAGCAATTTACATGCTGGAAGCTGCATGGGAGCAGGCCAGGAGTGGCTGGTCTCATGGCAAAGTAGTGTAAAAGGCACCCCAGGTTGGAGAATTGAGGGGTCACAGCTGTTCAACAGTCCAGATTGTACCTTGAGTAACGTCACAGAGTTAAAGCAGGAAAATTTGTCTCTCTCTTTCAGTCTATGAATAAAAACCAGAAGGGAGGGGATGAGATCTACTAGTTTTAAAAGTTTGAAAGACAGCTTAAGTAACTTACAAGACAAGTCTCTTGAAAAGGAGACTAAGGTGAGTAAGAACTTAAACTTGAAAAGAACTTGAAAACTCTCTCAGGCTGACCAGAAATCAGTTTAATTCACTGAGTACCGTTAAGTCTTCTATTCCTTTATATAGCCAAAACATTTCAGATGGCTTTGCTGAATAAAATAAATTGTATATGCTGTTTTGTGTGTTTTAATTAAATTCCAGTTACCATCCTAATGCAGCTTGACACAAGCCATGAGCAAAAAGTTAATTATCTGGCAAATAAGCAATATAGCATTCATCTTTTCTAAACATTACTAAATATGTACAATTAATAAGAATTTGACATTTTAAGCTTTATAATGGCTTATATAAATGTATCTATTGATAGCATACCTTCCTTGGTAGCAAAAAGATGTACCAAATCTGGTGTAAAGGCTCTATTTAGTTTTAAATCAACATATTTTAATTTTATATCAACCAATGAGAATGCACCTTTCTTTAGAAAAGAACTGAAGTACAAATGGGAAAGTTGAGTAAAAGATTAAAATCAGGGCTTTCCACTTGATTTAAATAATGATTTACATCGCTGATTTAAATTGCCATGATTTAAATCAGCCAACCTTGGTGTCTGTCTCATCAGCATGAAAGCGGGAGATCCCTATGACTGGTGCAATCCAGATTTCCTCGGATTGCATGACCCCAGCCTTTAGATAGCGCCTGAGTACATCAGAAAGCAGATACTGCTAACAAGCTTTTCTTACATGACTTGTCGCTGCTCACCATCTAAACTGAACCTAAATCTGGTGCCACATACACCACTCATTTCAGTGGAATTGTTCTCCATTTACACCAGTGACAGAGGAGCAAAATCAGGCCCTGTGAACATTAGATACACCAGATCTGTTCAATCATTAAACACACATGATTGCTTATAAAATGCAACGTCACATAAATCTGCTAGGAGCTAATTGCCTATTATAGCTCACGGTACTGCTAGAGTCAGCACAGAATGATAAAGTGACTTTTTAAAAGGAGAGAAAGCTAGCAGAGCAACCGCTGTTAGCCTGAGCTTGCAGGGCCTGACAAGCTTTATTGTCCAATTTCAACCAAGATAAGTGCTTCTATTTCCCCTCCAGTTAATTGTCAGGATCCCTCTGCCTAGCTCCCTTCAAATTTAAGGTAAGATCATAGGGGCAAAATGGAAGAAAGGGATTTTTTTTTTTTTAATTCACCTAATTTCTTCATACCTCCCATGCCATTACTGCAGCTATTTCAATTGTAAACTCCTGCAACAGAGTCACAACACTGGATTGAGTAACATGACGATGACAGACTGAAACGCTCAGTATTTCAACTTCAATGCAGGGAACTTAAGGGAAGGAGGTGAGAATTGGCTCGCGCCAGCCAATATGTTATGTGTTGTTTTTTTTTTAAACATTTATTTTTTAATTGGCTAGAGTGGCTGGAAAAAGGAAAAAGGATGGAACAAAACACAAGATAAACATGGGATGATATGAAATAGTGAGCAGTATAACTGAAGAAAAACGTTTCCCAGTTAAGTGTCGCTCTAACGAAGGTTTACCAGATCATGGCTTTACAAGAACACTTTTCGGGACACACATGTCTCTTCCTGTGAATCAGGACTAGAACATCTCCATCTCTTCAGATCCACTTGTGGAGGAGGTGGACTCTACACACATGGAAAGGGGGCTCATAAAACCCATCTTCTCCCCATCCCCATATCTAGCAAGCCCTTGCCACGCAGTCTGGATGAGAGGGCAGAGATTAGGCAAGTCATAGGAGGCTGCAAATAGATTCTGTGGAAGAACGAAGAATTGTCTGGAAGAAACAACATAACACAGGCTGGGGCTGTACTATTGTCTATGTAGTCCCACAGGCATCTTAAGGGAAGGGTATGCGGAGAAGACACGGGGGTTAGAGCCAGCATGAATAGTCCTGGCCTTCCTGGGATCTGCCAAGTTAGGGAGCATGGCTCCCAGTTTTCCAGGGGAGATGCCACAAGGAAATCCTCCTGGAGAGTCCCATCCTAAAATCTCCCTCTGGTGATCTTTAATGCAGGAGGGGATGATTTGGCTGCCTGACTGGAGTTTCTAGGTGCTACTGCAATATGAATAGGGAAGAACGATATACTGTGGGAAGGAATGTGTGTTCTGAAGAGGCCACGAAACGCCAGGGCCAGCACCTTGAAGTAGGACATTTGGTCAGGAACAGCAAGTGACTTGAGTTATTATATAATTGCATATTCATCAGGGTTTGCGGGGGGGGGCACAAAACTTGTACACCACCCATCCCTTTATAGAATGTTGCATCATA
>NW_020702442.1:0-3105 GCF_002925995.2 Terrapene triunguis | reverse complement strand
TATGATGCAACATTCTATAAAGGGATGGGTGGTGTACAAGTTTTGTGCCCCCCCCCCCGCAAACCCTGATGAATATGCAATTATATAATAACTCAAGTCACTTGCTGTTCCTGACCAAATGTCCTACTTCAAGGTGCTGGCCCTGGCGTTTCGTGGCCTCTTCAGAACACACATTCCTTCCCACAGTATATCGTTCTTCCCTATTCATATTGCAGTAGCACCTAGAAACTCCAGTCAGGCAGCCAAATCATCCCCTCCTGCATTAAAGATCACCAGAGGGAGATTTTAGGATGGGACTCTCCAGGAGGATTTCCTTGTGGCATCTCCCCTGGAAAACTGGGAGCCATGCTCCCTAACTTGGCAGATCCCAGGAAGGCCAGGACTATTCATGCT
Organism: Terrapene triunguis; assembly: GCF_002925995.2. Classification (NCBI taxonomy): domain Eukaryota; kingdom Metazoa; phylum Chordata; order Testudines; family Emydidae; genus Terrapene; species Terrapene triunguis. The sequence continues at coordinate 2,712 of NW_020702442.1, read as the reverse complement.
GGCTCTAACCCCCGTGTCTTCTCCGCATACCCTTCCCTTAAGATGCCTGTGGGACTACATAGACAATAGTACAGCCCCAGCCTGTGTTATGTTGTTTCTTCCAGACAATTCTTCGTTCTTCCACAGAATCTATTTGCAGCCTCCTATGACTTGCCTAATCTCTGCCCTCTCATCCAGACTGCGTGGCAAGGGCTTGCTAGATATGGGGATGGGGAGAAGATGGGTTTTATGAGCCCCCTTTCCATGTGTGTAGAGTCCACCTCCTCCACAAGTGGATCTGAAGAGATGGAGATGTTCTAGTCCTGATTCACAGGAAGAGACATGTGTGTCCCGAAAAGTGTTCTTGTAAAGCCATGATCTGGTAAACCTTCGTTAGAGCGACACTTAACTGGGAAACGTTTTTCTTCAGTTATACTGCTCACTATTTCATATCATCCCATGTTTATCTTGTGTTTTGTTCCATCCTTTTTCCAGCCACTCTAGCCAATTAAAAAATAAATGTTTAAAAAAAAAACAACACATAACATATTGGCTGGCGCGAGCCAATTCTCACCTCCTTCCCTTAAGTTCCCTGCATTGAAGTTGAAATACTGAGCGTTTCAGTCTGTCATCGTCATGTTACTCAATCCAGTGTTGTGACTCTGTTGCAGGAGTTTACAATTGAAATAGCTGCAGTAATGGCATGGGAGGTATGAAGAAATTAGGTGAATTAAAAAAAAAAAAATCCCTTTCTTCCATTTTGCCCCTATGATCTTACCTTAAATTTGAAGGGAGCTAGGCAGAGGGATCCTGACAATTAACTGGAGGGGAAATAGAAGCACTTATCTTGGTTGAAATTGGACAATAAAGCTTGTCAGGCCCTGCAAGCTCAGGCTAACAGCGGTTGCTCTGCTAGCTTTCTCTCCTTTTAAAAAGTCACTTTATCATTCTGTGCTGACTCTAGCAGTACCGTGAGCTATAATAGGCAATTAGCTCCTAGCAGATTTATGTGACGTTGCATTTTATAAGCAATCATGTGTGTTTAATGATTGAACAGATCTGGTGTATCTAATGTTCACAGGGCCTGATTTTGCTCCTCTGTCACTGGTGTAAATGGAGAACAATTCCACTGAAATGAGTGGTGTATGTGGCACCAGATTTAGGTTCAGTTTAGATGGTGAGCAGCGACAAGTCATGTAAGAAAAGCTTGTTAGCAGTATCTGCTTTCTGATGTACTCAGGCGCTATCTAAAGGCTGGGGTCATGCAATCCGAGGAAATCTGGATTGCACCAGTCATAGGGATCTCCCGCTTTCATGCTGATGAGACAGACACCAAGGTTGGCTGATTTAAATCATGGCAATTTAAATCAGCGATGTAAATCATTATTTAAATCAAGTGGAAAGCCCTGATTTTAATCTTTTACTCAACTTTCCCATTTGTACTTCAGTTCTTTTCTAAAGAAAGGTGCATTCTCATTGGTTGATATAAAATTAAAATATGTTGATTTAAAACTAAATAGAGCCTTTACACCAGATTTGGTACATCTTTTTGCTACCAAGGAAGGTATGCTATCAATAGATACATTTATATAAGCCATTATAAAGCTTAAAATGTCAAATTCTTATTAATTGTACATATTTAGTAATGTTTAGAAAAGATGAATGCTATATTGCTTATTTGCCAGATAATTAACTTTTTGCTCATGGCTTGTGTCAAGCTGCATTAGGATGGTAACTGGAATTTAATTAAAACACACAAAACAGCATATACAATTTATTTTATTCAGCAAAGCCATCTGAAATGTTTTGGCTATATAAAGGAATAGAAGACTTAACGGTACTCAGTGAATTAAACTGATTTCTGGTCAGCCTGAGAGAGTTTTCAAGTTCTTTTCAAGTTTAAGTTCTTACTCACCTTAGTCTCCTTTTCAAGAGACTTGTCTTGTAAGTTACTTAAGCTGTCTTTCAAACTTTTAAAACTAGTAGATCTCATCCCCTCCCTTCTGGTTTTTATTCATAGACTGAAAGAGAGAGACAAATTTTCCTGCTTTAACTCTGTGACGTTACTCAAGGTACAATCTGGACTGTTGAACAGCTGTGACCCCTCAATTCTCCAACCTGGGGTGCCTTTTACACTACTTTGCCATGAGACCAGCCACTCCTGGCCTGCTCCCATGCAGCTTCCAGCATGTAAATTGCTCCCAGCTGAGTTATAGGAGTGCTCTTAGTCAGCCACTCCTGAATTCTATTGCAGAGTGACACCAGCAAATTCCTAGTCCCAGAGTCCTCCAGGGCCGCCCAGAGGGGAGGAGGGGGCAAGTTGGGCAATTTGCCCCAGGCCCTGGGCGGGGCCCCCACAAGAGTTTTTCGGGGCCCCTGGAGCAGGGTCCTTGACTCGCTCTGGGGGCCCCGGAAAACTCTCGCGGGGCCCGGGCCCCCAGAGCTTCTTCCACTCCGGGTCTTCGGCGGCTGTTCGGCGGCGGGGGGGGTCCTTCCGCCCCGGGACCCACCGCCGAAGTGCCCTGAAGACCCGTGGCGGGGGGTCCTTCCGCCCCAGGACCCGCCGCCGAAGTGCCGGGTCTTGCCAATATTCTCAACCCGAAGTACCAGCATAGATGCCTAACTACTGCTATGATATGGGCATCTAATAAGTACCCAGTAGTCATGCCAACCATAATAAATTTCTGGGCTGGACATGAATTTTTTAAGCAGTACATATTTGCTGATGATGTT
>NW_020702441.1:0-1523 GCF_002925995.2 Terrapene triunguis | reverse complement strand
ATACCACATGTAATTATTTCCCATTCTGCTAGACTAGGCTAACACAGTTATAATACATTTAAACATTTGTGATTATTTTTTATTTTTATTTTTTGTGTGCACTTTGGGATTTTTGTTGGGCTCAATGCAGGGATAACTGGTTGTGAATTTGGTGGCCTTTGTTGTGTCAGTAGGTCGGATTAGATGAGGCAATGGCCCCTTCTGGCCTTTAATGACTCTGTTTATGTACTGGGGCCAATGGAAATGACAGCTTTCTTTTTAATTTACAGATCAGGTAAAACCTGGTAATGTGACATGTTAGTGTCTTCATTTTACCCGAGTAATCATTACATCAGATGGGAAATGCAGGGTTTTTACTCCACATTTATTAAATCATTTAGTCATATTAAATGGAGCGGCAGCTTTTAGAAAGGCAGAATAGTTTAGTTGACTCTGCTGGAGGCCAGATCAGGTAGGTTCAATCTAGCCCCAAGCTAGGATATAAGAATTTGAGTACTTCTCTGAATGAGATGGAACTAGGGATGGAAGAGAAAACCAAGACTGGAAGGGGTCATTCAGAGGGTATAAAACTCTAAGCAATATGGAGCCCAGTTCTATGGAGCTCTCTGTGGAGTAGTTTGCAAGCGATGTTTGGGGGGCAGGGCCAGATCCACGCTTTAAATGGAGAGAACGAGAACCATGAATAAGGGTATCCTTGCTGGAGATTCAAGTTTCCCTTCCATTGTGCAGCCATGGGGAGGAATCAACCCTAATCCTTTACCCTCATCCCACGGTTCTCTTTTGCACCAGAGATACCTGGGCTAGGTGCTGAGAAGTGGATTTGTCACAATAAGATAAAATTCTCCAAAATCTTGAGCCAGATTCTTAGCGTGTGAGTCAGAATGACTCTGATTGAAGCAAATGGAATGACACCAACTTACTCCCACTGTGAGAATCTGGTTGTTTGTGCAGGAAGTTGGGTAGGTAGAGTCCTAATTAACATTTTTTAGCACAAATTGAACTTGATTTTTTTAGTAGCTTCGAGGTTTTAGTTCAACATTTGGTTCAGAGTTAGAGGAGAAGAAAGGATAAAAATGGACATATTGAGGTAGGGAACTATAACACTTAAAAAAACCATGCTTCTTCATAGGGCTAAGGACTTGATTCAGGAAAACACTAAACACATTCTTAAGTGTCATCCAGAATAGGAATAAGGATGTTTTCCTGAATCAGGGCCTACATGGCTTTATCTTGGTAAAAGGGAAAAAAAAGAGAGAAAGAACTAATAACAGACTCTCAAAGATATCAGAGAATGATGTTCCTGTGATAGAATCATCCAGCCCACATTAAGGTTAACTTTCACCTGAATTCAACTGACCACCTCTTGAACGCCTGTTAAAGAAAACATTCTAGACCTGAAAGGTCATTTACAGATACAAAGTCATTGCAGATCAAAGTTCCATATATCATAGTTAGCAGGGTCTAGTAGTTTCTTATCCCCCCCCCCCATCAGTGTCATTGACATGCTGATGGAAACTTAGACA
>NW_020702440.1:0-1146 GCF_002925995.2 Terrapene triunguis | reverse complement strand
ATACCACATGTAATTATTTCCCATTCTGCTAGACTAGGCTAACACAGCTATAATACATTTAAACATTTGTGATTATTTTTTATTTTTATTTTTTGTGTGCGCTTTGGGATTTTTGTTGGGCTCAATGCAGGGATAACTGGTTGTGGATTTGGTGACCTTTGTTGTGTCAGTAGGTCGGATTAGATGAGGCAATGGCCCCTTCTGGCCTTTAATGACTCTGTTTATGTACTGGGGCCAATGGAAATGACAGCTTTCTTTTTAATTTACAGATCAGGTAAAACCTGGTAATGTGACATGTTAGTGTCTTCATTTTACCCGAGTAATCATTACATCAGATGGGAAATGCAGTGTTTTTACTCCACATTTATTAAATTATTTAGTCATATTAAATGGAGCGGCAGCTTTTAGAAATGCAGAATACTTTAGCTGACTCTGCTGGAGGCCAGATCAGGTAGGTTCAATCTAGCCCCAAGCTAGGATATAAGAATTTGAGTACTTCTCTGAATGAGATGGAACTAGGGATGGAAGAGAAAACTAAGACTGGAAGGGGTCATTCAGAGGGTATAAAACTCTAAGCAATATGGAGCCCAGTTCTATGGAGCTCTCTGTGGAGTAGTTTGCAAGTGATGTTTGGGGGGGCAGGGCCAGATCCATGCTTTAAATGGAGAGAACGAGAACCATGAATAAGGGTATCCTTGCTGGAGATTCAAGTTTCCCTTCCATTGTGCAGCCATGGGGAGGAATCAACCCTAATCCTTTACCCTCATCCCGCGGTTCTCTTTTGCACCAGAGATACCTGGGCTAGGTGCTGAGAAGTGGATTTGTCACAATAAGATAAAGTTCTCCAAAATCTTGAGCCAGATTCTTAGCGGGTGAGTCAGAATGACTCTGTTTGAAGCAAATGGAATGACACTGTGACGGGTTGGATCACAGAAACCCCCTTGGGAGCTGCCACCCAATGTACCAAGACTACCCCTGCTTCTGTTTTCCCTGCCAGCTCAGGACTCCAGCACCCTGTCTTGCTAAATTAGACACTCCAGTCCACTTCAACACAGACACAGGGTCTGAATCAGTTGTCCCAAAGCTGCAAGTTTACCCGAAAACAGCTCACAGGAGTGTGCTTGTCTTTAGCACTCAGATGCCCAA
>NW_020702439.1:0-4448 GCF_002925995.2 Terrapene triunguis | reverse complement strand
AAAAAGTGATTTTATTAAATACAGACAGTAGGATTTAAGTGGTTCAAGGTAGTAACAGACAGAACAAAGTAAGTCACAAGCAAAATAAAATAAAATGCGCAACTCTATGCCTGATCAAACTAAATACAGATAAGTTCCTCACCAGTTCCAGAATGCTCCCTTTTACAGGCTAATCTCCCTTCAGCCTGGGTCCAGCAATCACTCACACCCCCTGTAGTTACTGTCTTTTGTTTCAGCTTCCTTCAAGCATCCTGGGGGGGTGGAGAGGCTCCTTCTTTAGCCAGCTGAAGACAAAATGGAGGGGTCTCTCCCAGGGTTAAATAGACTCTCTCTTGTGGGAGGAGACCCCCCTCCTCTCTCCTATGCAAAGTCCAGCTCCAAGATGGAGTTCTGGAGTCACCTGGGCAAGTCACATGTCCCTGCATGACTCAGTCTTTACAGGCTGAAGCCATTGCCCACATGGAATCTTGCATGTCTCCAGGAAGACTTCTTATGTGGATTGGAGCATTCCAAGATGCATTGTTCCCTGATCAGGTACTTAACCTGGCGAATTCCTTCCTAAAGAAGCTGACCAAATGCCTCCCAAAGCTTACTTAGAAACCAAGCAAGCATACAGCCCATATTCTTAACCTCAAATAGAAAATGATATATATATGTACAAATAGGATGAATAGATATAGTAGACCATAACCTTTACGGAGTTATGTTACCTGGCACAGGCAGCACAAAACATATTCCAGTTATGTCATACATACATTTATAAGCACCCCCTCCCCATAAAGCCTTATGGGGTACACTGTCACACCCTCCCCCTGAACTTACTGCCAGAGACTTGGACACTGTCCATGGCGGAGGCAGTACCTGTAAAATTTCTGCTTGTTTTTGGTCACACTCCCTTTCAGTACCTTGAAACCATATGATGTCACTCCTAGGGGTTCTAGCCCGTTTTGGGGTTCCTGGTCCCCAGATGCTTGCAAACAGGTAGGGATGTAGTATTGCTAACAGAATGCAGGCAGCCATATCCGTTAAAGTGGGGGTATCTTGGCATTTAGCCACCAATGCCATGAGGCGGTGTGCCTCAGTTTCCCCTTTTACACAGCAGCATGGGCCTGTTGTGCTTTTGCTGCTTTTTACAGGTATGGGCTGTAAAGTAACATGCTGGTGGGGCTGTTTTGTTACCATCCCCAGCATGTATAACAGCTTTTTCCACAAATTAGGTATGTTCCATGTCTTTAAAGCGTTTACCACTAGTGTAAATTCTTTTATTTTATCCCATAGGTGAATTAGCAAAAGACACAAGGTTAACAGCAAATCTACGGTGGACAGGCTTCGTTCACTCAATTTGACCTGTTTAGCCCCTATTGCATTTTCCCAGTTCTCTGTGCCCTCTGGTAGACACTCTGATGCAGATTCTTCTGCCTCTTTGGGGAGGACTTCTAGTTCGGGCATGTGCTTGGGTCTTTGGCCAGGAAAGGGTGTACTACGACCATGCTTGCCCTCAGCCCCTCCCTCTGGAGTTTCTCTGGGTTGGGCCCCACTCCCTTGTGAAGTTTCTCCCATGCAGAGATTTCCCCGCCCCTGTCTTGGAGAGAGAGTATTATTTCTTGCAAGTGTAGCAAGAACAACATCTTTCCCTGGGGTGCTCTGGACCCCTTTGGGCACCCCACTTTCTGTTTCCAATGGGTCAGCTGGATGGACCTCCTCATCCCGGAGACCTGACCCCCAGGTTTCCCTTAAAACCTGATCCACAGGAGAGGGGGCTGGCCTTTTGAATGCAGACTTTTCACCCTCCGCCTGGGCAAGCCCCTCCCTACAAAAGGTGGGTGGACTCTCTGGCCCCCCTTGACCTTCCATTTGGGCTTCCCTCTTTGGGCTCCCCTCTGGGTCCGACACTCTTGTGTCCCCCAAAAGGGAAGGCGATCCTGCCCCAGCTGTGGATTCACAGCTACCAGCTACGACAGACCTCTTACTGGCCAGCAAAATCCCCCCCGTTTCACTCGGGTCGGGCTGGCACCCAGCTACAGAGTCCTTGGGGCCTGTTCCCACCACAGCGGTCCCCAGGACCCCAACGTCCACCTTTGGGACACACGCCTCTGTGCACCCCAGGGCAGGCCTGGCCCCCTGCTGACCTGCAACTTTCTGGCAGTCAGCAGCTGTGGTGGCCTCCTTGCTACAAGGTGGTACATCCCCCTCCCCCGGGGAGATGATTACGGGACAGGAGCTAGCTTTATCCAGCTCCTCCTTCTTGAGCTTCCCTGGAACCCCGGGGCCATAGGAACCGGCCACAACCAGCCCTGCCCCCGAAGCTGCATCCTTTACTGCTGCAGAGGAATCTAAGAGACACTCTCCTATTCCCCCAGCAGTTGCTGTGACTTCACCCCCCCCCTCTGGGGCTTTTAGCACAAGATTCCTTCTCACTGCTAACCAACCCTGGGACAGATTCTGCCACACTAAAGAAATCATTCCCCAGTAGAAACGGTGCAAAATTGTGCGCCACCGTTGCAACAGTCAGCTCAGCCTGCAAATCCTGAGTTTGCATGTGTACTTTAGCTAAAGGTGCAAGGACTTTGTAACCCCCTACCAGCTCTAATTCTGCCATTTTACCTGGCAACAAATCCTTTTCCTGGATCAGGTCCCTCCTGACCACGGAAATCTCAGCACCCGTGTCCCTTAATCCAAGAAGCATTTGACCATTTAATCTAACAGCATGCATATGCTCATTGCTTGGTTGTGTGGAAGCAAGCTTTACAAATCCCGTGTGGAAAGAGGCCACAGCCTGGCTCTGAGAAGCCCCAGCTTCATGTGTTACTTGTTGCCTGCTTCCACTCAGCAAGGGACACTTATTCCTCAGGTGCTCAGGGGACTTACAATGATAGCACCTCTTGGGCTCCTCTGCTTGCACAGGAAATTTGGGACGAGTACCAGGGGAATGGGGAGGTGACCGCCCAGCCTCCTTTTTCCCAGACCCAGGGGTAAAACGGTGATTCTGCTTTCCCCCAACCCTATACCCCTCCGCCAGTGGTTTATGTTTGATCGCAGCTTGTGCTTGTTCATAAGAGTCAGCATACTCAGCTAATTCACCCACTGCATTTACCTTTTTGTCCCACAAATACTGTTTTACCTCATCACTGCACATATTCAGGAAGTGTTCCTGAGTAACCAGATCACACATCCCTTCAAAGCTGGTAATGCCTCTCCCCCGCACCCATTTATCTACCAAATCTCTCATTTCATTGGCATAAGCCACATTACTTAATCCAGATCCCCGCTTAAGGGTCCTGAATTTAACCCTGTAGGTTTCAGGTGTAACCTGAAACTGTTTCAAAACCAGTTCCTTAAATTTACCATAGTTTGAAGCATCATCAATAGGCATCTTATTGAATATGTCCAGAGCTCTGCCAGTCAATTTTGCTATCAATGTGGTCATCTTCTGATCTTCGGGGATGGCATGGAGGGTGCACAGTCTCTCAAAGGTGATGAAATATTCGGCGATATCGCCGGACTCGTCATACTGTGGACATAGTCGCTCCCATTTGTGGATTTTTGGGGAAGTGGAGCCAGCAGGGGGAGGGTTTTGTCTCCTCGACTCCATAACAGTCAGTTCATGTTTCTGGGCCTCCCTCTGGGCCTCCATAGCCCTCTCCTGGGCAGCTGCCTCTGCCTCTGCCCTCGCTGCCGCCGCTCGCTCCCTCGCTGCCTCCACCTCCATAGCCCTCTCGTGGGCAGCTGTCTCTGCCTCTATAGCTCTCTTGTGGGCAGCTGTCTCTGCCTCCGCTCTCGCTGCCTCTGCCTCCATAGCTCTCTTGTGGGCAGCCTCTTCCCTTGCATGTTCTGCCTCCATGGCACTAATTTCTAATTGTCTTAGTTCCAGCCGTCTCTTATGTTCATTTTCTCTCTCTTTTGCTTCCAGCCTGGCCAGCTTTAGTTTATTAGCAGCGTCACTAGTACTCATTGTCCTGCTTTCTTGTGCTGGGCTACAACCCCTCTGCAGTTCACTGAAACTGAGGTCACTAGTACTCATTTTCCTGCTTTCTTCTGATCTTCCGCCTTACTTATTTTGCTTCCTTTTCTGTCCCTACTTCCCTTGCCCGAAATAAGCAAACAGAAAATAACAAACCAGTAACCACTTTGTCTGTTCTCTAGCCACCACACTTAAAACTCACTTAAAATCTCTACCAGTATCTCAAAGCAATCAGCTGTGCACAGACCCTGCTCGACTACGCCACTGTGACGGGTTGGATCACAGAAACCCCCTTGGGAGCTGCCACCCGATGTGCCAAGACTACCCCTGCTTCTGTTTTCCCTGCCAGCTTAGGGCTCCAGCACCCTGTCTTGCTGAGCCAGCCACTCCTGCCTGGCTCCAATACAGACTCAGGGTCTGAATCACTTGTCCCAAAGCTACAAGTTTACCCAAAAACAGCTCACAGGAGTGTGCTTGTCTTTAGCAC
>NW_020702438.1:0-1474 GCF_002925995.2 Terrapene triunguis | reverse complement strand
CTGGACACCTTCCAGGCCTGGGCACAATTCTTTCCCCTGGTACAGCTTTTGTTCCAGCTTAGGTGTTAGCTAGGGGCTTCTCCATGATGGCTCCTCTCCCCCTCTTCTGTTCCACCCCTTTATATATCTTTTGCATAAGGCGGGAACCCTTTGTCTCTCTGGGTTTCCACCCCCCCCCCTCACTGGAAAAGCACCAGGTTAAAGATGGATTCCAGTTCAGGTGACATGATCACATGTCACTGCAAGACTTCATTACTCACTTGCCAGCACACACATATACAGGGAGACTCACAGGTAAACAGCCATCTGCAGACAATGGGAGTCATCAAGATTCCAAACCATCATTAATGGCCCACACTTTACATAATTACAATAGGCCCTCAGAGTTACATTTTATATTTCTAGTTTTAGATACAAGAGTGGTACATTTATACAAATTAGATGATCATACTCAGTAGATTATGCACTTTGTAATGATACCTTACAAGAGACCTTTTGCATGAAGCATATCCCAGTTACATTATATCACTTATTACTGTATTTTCTCTAAATCTATCCCAGTTACATTATATTGACTTATTATTATATTTTTATAAAACCATGTAGACTGCACAACGTCACACCCTCCTCCTGAACTTACTGCCAGAGACTTGGACACTGACCATGGCGGAGGCAGTATACCTAAAATTTGTTTTTGGGCTCCCCTATGGGGCAGACACTCCTGTGTCCCCCAAAAGGGAAAGAGACCCTGATCCAGCTGTAGGCTCACAGCTCCAAGCTATGAGAGACCTTTCACTGGCCAGCAAAATCCCCTCCCTTTCACTCAGGTTGGGTTTGCTTCCAGCTAGAGTCCTTGGGGTTTGTTCCCACCGCAGCAGTCACCAGGACCCCAACTTCCAGCTCCAGGATACATGTCTCTGTGCACCTCTTCCACTCCATTACAGCCAGGTCATGCTTCTGGGTCTTACTTGCTTTGTCTCTTAAGTCCAGGCTGGTGGGCAGCCTTTTCCTTTCCCAGGCAGATTGTACATCAATTTCCATTTGTCTCCCCTTGAGACCATCGCTTGATGAGCTGGGATACCACAGAGAACACCCTCCTGCCAGAACAGGCACCCCTCCACTCCTGTCTTGCTAGGTTAGACACTTCAGTCAGCTTCAGCACAGACAGAGGTTGGGCCACACCCATCTGCAGTTCACTGAAACTGAGATGCACTCAGTTCAGGGGCTTCTTAACAGAGACATTCCCAGTGCCCATTGTTCAGTCTTTCTGGGGCAATTTGCAACTTGTGTAGTTTTAGCTTCTTTTGATCTTCATTCTTACTTATTTTGCTTCCTTTTCTGTCCCTACTTCCCTTTCCCGAAATAAGCAAACAGAAAATAACAAACCAGTAACCACTTTGTCTGTTCTCCAGCCACCACACTTAAACCTCACTTAAAATCACTACCAGTATCTCAAAGCAATCAGCTGTGCACA
>NW_020702437.1:0-1762 GCF_002925995.2 Terrapene triunguis | reverse complement strand
CTGGACACCTTCCAGGCCTGGGCACAATTCTTTCCCCTGGTACAGCTCTTGTTCCAGCTTAGGTGTTATCTAGGGGCTTCTCCATGATGGCTCCTCTCCCCCTCTGTTCTCTTCCACCCCTTTATATATCTTTTGCATAAGGCGGGAACTCTTTGTCCCTCTGGGTTTTCACCCCCCCCCTCACTGGAAAAGCACCAGGTTAAAGATGGATTCCAGTTCAGGTGACATGATCACATGTCACTGCAAGACTTCATTATTCACTTGCCAGCATACACATATACAGGAAGACTCACAGGTAAACATAGTCATCTGCAGACAATGGTCCTTGTTAATGGGAGTCATCAAGATTCCAAACCATCATTAATGGCCCACACTTTACATAATTACAATAGGCCCTCAGAGTTATGTTTTATATTTCTAGTTTTAGATACAAGAGTGGTACATTTATACAAATCAGATGATCATACTCGGTAGATTATAAGCTTTGTAATGATACCTTACAAGAGACCTTTTGCACGAAGCATATCCCATTTGCATTATAGTCACTTATCAAATTTTTATAAAACTATCCCAGTTACATTATATTCACTTATTATCATGTTTTTTATAAAACCATATAGACTGCACAACATCACACCCTCCTCCTGAACTTACTGCCAGAGACTTGGACACTGACCATGGCGGAGGCAGTATATCTAAAATTCGGTTTTGGGCTCCCCTATGGGGCAGACACTCCTGTGTCCCCCAAAAGGGAAAGAGACCCTGATCCAGCTGTAGGCTCACAGCTCCAAGCTATGAGAGACCTTTCGCTGGCCAGCAAAATCCCCCCCCCTTTCACTCAGGTTGGGTTTGCTTCCAGCTAGAGTCCTTGGGGTTTGTTCCCACCACAGCAGTCACCAGGACCCCAACTTCCAGCTCCAGGATACGTGTCTCTGTGCACCTCTTCCACTCCATTACAGCCAGGTCATGCTTCTGGGTCTTACTTGCTTTGTCTCTTAAGTCCAGGCTGGTGGGCAGCCTTTTCCTTTCCCAGGTCTGCCTTTTCCCAGGCAAATTGTACATCAATTTCCATTTGTCTCCCCTTGAGACCATCGCTTGATGAGCTGGGATACCACAGAGAACACCCTCCTGCCAGAACAGGCACCCCTCCACTCCTGTCTTGCTAGGTTAGACACTTCAGTCAGCTTCATCACAGACAGAGGTTGGGCCACACCCATCTGCAGTTCACTGAAACTGAGATGCACTCAGTTCAGGGGCTTCTTAGTTAACAGAGACATTCCCAGTGCCCATTGTTCAGTCTTTCTGGGCAATTTGCAACTTGTGTAGTTTTAGCTTCTTTTGATCTTCATTCTTACTTATTTTGCTTCCTTTTCTGTCCCTACTTCCCTTTCCCGAAATAAGCAAACAGAAAATAACAAACCAGTAACCACTTTGTCTGTTCTCCAGCCACCACACTTAAAACTCACTTAAAATCACTACCAGTATCTCAGAGCAATCAGCTGTGCACAGATCCTGCTCGACTACGCCACTGTGACGGGTTGGATCACAGAAACCCCCTTGGGAGCTGCCACCAGATGTGCCAAGACTACCCCTGCTCCTGTTTTCCCTGCCAGGTCAGGACTCCAGCCCCCTGTCTTGCTGAGCGAGACACTCCAGTCTGGCTCCAACACAGACCCAGGGTCTGAATCACTTGTCCCAAAGCTGCAAGTTTGCCTAAAAACAGCTCACAGGAGTGTGCTTGTCTTTAGCACTCAGATGCCCA
>NW_020702436.1:1538-3879 GCF_002925995.2 Terrapene triunguis | reverse complement strand
AACAAAGTAAGTCACAAGCAAAATAAAATAAAATGCGCAAATCTATGTCTAATCAAACTAAATACAGATAAGTTCCTCACCAGTTCCAGAATGCTCCCTTTTACAGGCTAATCTCTCTTTAGCCTGGGTCCAGCAATCTCTCACAACCCCTGTAGTTACTGTCTTTTGTTTCAGTTTCCTTCAAGTATCCTGGGGGGGGGGGTGGAGAGGCTCCTTCTTTAGCCAGCCGAAGACAACATGGAGGGGTCTCCCCCAGGTTTAAATAGACTCTCTCTTGTGGGAGGAGACCCCCCTCCTATGCAAAGTCCAGCTCCAAGATGGAGTTCTGGAGTCACCTGGGCAAGTCACATGTCCCTGCATGACTCAGTCTTTACAGGCTGAAGCCATTGTCCACATGGTATCTTGCATGTCTCCAGGAAGACTTCTTATGTGGATTGGAGCATTCCAAGATGCATTGTTCCCCAAGTGTTTCCTGATCAGGTACTTAACCTGGCGAATTCCTTCCTAAAGAAGCTGACCAAATGCCTCCCAAAGCTTACTTAGAAACCAAGCAAGCATACAGCCCATATTCTTAACCTCAGGTAGAAAATGATATATATATGTACAAATAGGATGAATAGATATAGTAGACCATAACCTTTACGGAGATATGTTACCTGGCACAGGCAGCACAAAACATATTCCAGTTATGTCATACATACATTTATAAGCACCCCCTCCCCATAAAGCCTTATGGGGTACACTGTCACACCCTCCCCCTGAACTTACTGCCAGAGACTTGGACACTGTCCATGGCGGAGGCAGTACCTGTAAAATTTCTGTTTGTTTTTGGTCACACTCCCTTTCAGTACCTTGAAACCATATGATGTCACTCCTAGGGATTCTAGCCCGTTTTGCGGTTCCTGGTCCCCAGATGCTTGCAAACAGGTAGGGATGTAGTATTGCTAACAGAATGCAGGCAGCAATATCCGTTAAAGTAGGGGTATCTTGGCATTTAGCCACCAATGCCATGAGGTGGTGTGCCTCAGTTTCCCCTTCTACACAGCAGCATGGGCCTGTTATGCGTTTGCTGCTTTTTACAGGTATGGGCTGTAAAGTAACATGCTGGTGGGGCTGTCTTGTTACCATCCCCAGCATGTATAACAGCTTCTTCCCCAAATTAGGTATGTTCCACCTCTTTAAAGGGTTTACCACTAGTGTGAATTCTTTTATTTTATCCCATAGGTGAATTAGCAAAAGACACAAGGTTAACAGCAAATCTACGGTGGACAGGCTTCGTTCACTCAATTTGACTCGTTTAGCCCCTACTGCATTTTCCCAGTTCTCTGTGCCCTCTGATAGACACTCTGATGCAGATTCTTCTGCCTCTTTGGGGAAGACTTCTAGTTCGGGCATATGCTTGGGTCTTTGGCCAGGAAAGGGTGTACTACGACCATGCTTGCCCTCGGCCCCTCCCTCTGGAGTTTCTCTGGGCTGGGCCCCACTCCCTTTTGAAGTTCCTCCCATGCAGAGATTTCCCCCCCCCCTGTCTTGGAGAGAGAGTTTTATCTCTTGCAAGTGTAGCAAGAGCAACATCTTTCCCTGGGGTGCTCTGGACCCCTTTGGGCACCCCACTTTCTGTTTTCAATGGGTCAGCTGGATGGACCCCCTCATCCCGGAGACCTGACCCCCAGGTTTCCCTTAGAACCTGATCCACAGGAGAGGGGGCTGGCCTTTTGAATGCAGACTTTTCACCCTCCTCCTGGGAAAGCCCCCCCCCTACAAAAGGTGGGTGGACTCTCTGGCCCCCCCGACCTTCCATTTGGGCTTCCCTCTTTGGGCTCACCTCTGGGTCCGACACTCTTGTGTCCCCCAAAAGGGAAGGTGATCCTGCCCCAGCTGTAGACTCACAGCTACCAGCTACGACAGACCTCTTACTGGCCAGCAAAATCCCCCCCCTTTCACTCGGGTTGGGCTGGCACCCAGCTACAGAGTCCTTGGGGCCTGTTCCCACCGCAGCGATCCCCAGGACCCCAACTTCCACCTTTGGGACACACGCCTCTGTGCACCCCAGGGCAGGCCCGGCCCCCTGCTGACCTGCAACTTTCTGGCAGTCAGCAGCTGTGGTGGCCTCCTTGCTACAAGGTGGTACATCCCCCTCCCCCGGGGAGATGATTACGGGAAAGGAGCTAGCTTTATCCAGCTCCTCCCTCTGGAACTTCCCTTGAGCCCCGGGTCTATAGGAACTGGCTACAACCAGCCCTGCCCCCGAAGCTGCATCCTTTACTGCTGCAGAGGAATCTAAGAGACACTCTCCTATTCCCCCAGCAGTTGCTGTGACTTCACCCCCCCCCCCCCCCCC
>NW_020702436.1:0-1438 GCF_002925995.2 Terrapene triunguis | reverse complement strand
GGGGCTTTTAGCACAAGATTCCTTCTTACTGCTAACCAACCCTGGGACAGATTCTGCCACACTAAAGAAATCATTCCCCAGTAGAAATGGTGCAAAATTGTGTGCCACCGTTGCAACAGTCAGCTCAGCCTGCAAATCCTGAGTTTGCATGTGTACTTTAGCTAAAGGTGCAAGGACTTTGTAACCCCCTACCAGCTCTAATTCTGCCATTTTACCTGGCAACAAATCCTTTTCCTGGATCAGGTCCCTCCTGACCACAGAAATCTCAGCACCCGTGTCCCTTAATCCAAGAAGCATTTGACCATTTAATTTAACAGCATGCATATGCTCATTGCTTGGTTGTGTGGAAGCAAGCTTTACAAATCCTGTGTGGAAAGAGGCCACAGCCTGGCTCTGAGAAGCCACAGCTTCATGAGTTACTTGTTGCCTGTTTCCACTCAGCAAGGGACACTTATTCCTCAGGTGCTCAGTGGACTTACAATGATAGCACCTCTTGGGCTCCTCTGCTTGCACAGGAAATTTGGGACGAGTACCAGGGGAATGGGGAGGTGACCGCCCAGCCTCCTTTTTCCCAGACCCAGGGGTAAAACGGTGATTCTGCTTTCCCCCAACCCTATACCCCTCCGCCAGTGGTTTCTGTTTGATTGCAGCTTGTGCTTGCTCATAAGAGTCAGCATACTCAGCTAATTCACCCACTGCATTTACCTTTTTGTCCCACAAATACTGTTTTACCTCATCACTGCACATATCCAGGAAGTGTTCCTGAGTAACCAGATCACACATCCCTTCAAAGCTGGTAATGCCTCTCCCCCGCACCCATTTATCTACCAAATCTCTCATTTCATTGGCATAAGCCACATTACTTAATCCAGATCCCCTCTTAAGGCTCCTGAATTTAACCCTGTAGGTTTCAGGTGTAACCTGAAACTGTTTCAAAACCAGTTCCTTAAATTTACCATAGTTTGAAGCATCATCAATAGGCATCTTATTGAATATGTCCAGAGCTCTGCCAGTCAATTTTGCTATCAATGTGGTCATCTTCTGATCTTCAGGGATGGCATGGAGGGTGCACAGTCTCTCAAAGGTGATGAAATATTCGGCCATATCGCTGGACTCGTCATACTGTGGACATAGTCGCTCCCATTTGTGGATTTTTGGGGAAGTGGAGCCAGCAGGGGGAGGGTTTTGTCTCCTCGACTCCATAACAGTCAGTTCATGTTTCTGGGCCTCCATAGCCCTCTCCTAGGCAGCTGCCTCTGCCTCCGCCTGCGCTGCCTCCGCTCGCTCCCTCGCTGCCTCCACCTCCATAGCCCTCTCGTGGGCAGCTGTCTCTGCCTCTGCTCTCGCTGCCTCCGCCTCCATAGCTCTCTTGTGGGCAGCTGTCTCTGCCTCCGCTCTCGCTGCCGCCCTCGCTGCCTCCGCCTCCATAGCTCTCTTG
>NW_020702435.1:0-5693 GCF_002925995.2 Terrapene triunguis | reverse complement strand
AAACACCCCCACTGAATGTTAGTAAGGGGCAACAGTCCCCTTACATTTCCCCCTTGCTAAAATTCTGCCACAGCTACAATATTCACACCAGTACATCCGGGCCCCATAATAACAATATATACCCACATCATATTATATTAAAAACCCATTAACAATTATCAAAAGAACATTTAACATATTTAACATTCCACATCTGCTTCTTAATACCATACATAACAATATTCATTAAAACACTACATAGAACCAATAACATAATTATCTCTAAGTCTAACAGGAAGTACACCCTTATTAGCCCTCTGGGACCTTCTTAAGACTGGTAGTTCGTTACCCATATTTTCTATTTCCCTATCCTCGGGTAATACTGGATCAGTTTGAAGGATTTGGCCATTCTCGTTAGGGTTTGGGTTTGCCCCACTCTGTCCCTCTCTATATTCGGTTTGTGGGACTAGAACCATTTCCCAATTGGTTTCAGCCTCCTCGGTGTGTACTGATCTACGCCTCCTATGGTCCCTGTCTGGACTAAGAGTGCAATGTTTCAACTGGTTCATTTGTACTACTCTCTCAGGACCTCCTTGTTAAGGCCAGATGGTGTAAACTGGTAGCTCGGGATTGTTGCGAGCGACTACAATGTGGGGATTTGACTCCCACTTGTCCTGTATTTTATTACGCCCCCGGTGTCTATGGTTACGAACTAGTACACGGTCACCAGGCCTGATGAGAGCCCCACTGGACTTGCGATCATAAGTCCTTTTCCTACTTCGGGCTGTGTCTTTAGTTGTATTGAGAGCAACGTCACAGGCTATCTTCAGCCTGTCATGGTGACCTTTGACCCAGTCATCCAAATTGGTCACCTCATCCTCCTCAGGGCCCTCTCTGTCCAGAATATCCAATGGCAACCTGGGATCCCTCCCAAACATGAGATAAAAAGGAGCGTAACCTGTCGACGAATGGACATGGCTGTTATAGGCCAACACCAGCTCAGGGAGATGTTCCTGCCAGGCTCGCTTCTTTTCTGGTGGGAGCGTTCTTAGCATGTCATGCATTGTCCGGTTAAATCTCTCGCACTGAGCGTTTCCTTGCGGGTGATAGGGTGTTGTTCGGCTTTTGGCTATGCCATCCAGTTTACACAATTCAGATATCACCTCTGATTCAAAATTCCTCCCCTGATCCGAGTGTAACCGTGCCGGACAACCATAGTACACAAACCAGTGTTTTATGAGCGCTTCAGCCGTTGTCCGCGCTGTCTGGTTTCTAGTTGGAACTGCAACAGTGAATCGGGTGAACATGTCCGTGAGAACCAGTATGTTCTCATACCCCTCTGAAGATCTCTCTAGCCATGTGTAATCCATCGCTAGGACCTCCATTGGGGCAGTCACATTAGTACAGGTCAAAGGGGCTCGGTTGGGAGGAAACACATCCTTGGCTAAGGCACACCGTTTGCATTGACGGATCCACACTTGCACGTCGCTACCCATCGTGGGCCAGTAATAGTTTCTCCTCATTACCTCCAGAGTGCTCCTGTCTCCAAAATGCCCCCCATGATCATGCCTGGCTTCATAAACTTGACGGCGGAGTGACACAGGCACCACTAACTGCCACACTTCTTCACCATCTCGGGGATGATATGTTACCCGGAACAGCACTCCACGATGTAATCTAAGTCGTTCCCACTGTCTGGCTAGCTTCTTAGACTGGGGGTATCTGGCCCCAAATCTCCGGTCTGGCCTCGTTCGGCTCATGACTGCCACTAAGACAGGTCCAACATCACCTTCTCGTTGCAGAGTTTGAATCTCCTCCCATGAGTACCCCGAGATTATTGCGCTCTCCCCTTTTACCAGGTTTTGTACTGCATCCTTTACCGTCACTTCGTCCTCGGGCTTTGGATTCTCTAGCCACAAACACGTACGCACGACATCTGCAGGAATGACTAGGAAGTCTTTCTCCAGATCCTCGCCCTCTTCTGATTCCTCCTCCAGAGGCAATCTAGACAGGGTGTCAGCATTGATGTTCTGCCTTCCAGGTTTATATTGTACTTCAAAAGTGAACTCAGCGAGTTGGGCCACCCAGCGGTGTTCAATTGCACCTAAGTTAGCCGTTGCCAGGTATCGGAGTGGATTGTGGTCTGAGATTACCATGAATTTAGAGTACACTAAATAATCTTTAAATTTTTCAGTGATAGCCCACTTCAAGGCCAACAGTTCTAGTTTAAAAGCACTGTAGTTTTTGTCATTTCTTTCTGACCTCCTCAGCCCTCGGCTCGCATATGTGATCACACGCTCGGCCCCCTCTTGCTTCTGGCTGAGCACCGCACCTAGGCCGTGCAGGCTCCCATCCGTTGTCACTATAAATGGCAGGCTAAAGTCAGGATATGCAAACACAGGTGGTGACATCAGCCGATGTCTTAATTTGTCAAAAGCTGTCTGACAGGCATCATCCCACACAAAACATTGGTCCCTTCCCTTCCTTTGGGCAGGTTGGCCCACTAGTCCATATAGCGGTGCAGCAATGTGCGCAAACTTTGGAACAAATCGTCTGTAATAGCTCATGAAACCTAGAGCCTGCCGCACTTGCTTGGCATTCTTGGGGACCGGCCAATTTTCCAGCGCCCTGGTCTTCTCTTCATCTACCTGGATTCCATCCTTTGAAATCACATGGCCCAAGAATTTGACTTTTTCACGTAGGAGGCAGCACTTACTCGGCTTCAGCTTCAATCCATGTTCCTTCAATCGTGTGAAAACCAAGTCCAATTTTTCCATATGACTCTCAAAATCCTTGGAAAACACAATAACATCGTCCAGGTATATCAGCAAAGTGTCTAAGATATAGTCTCCTAACACCCCCTCCATTAGTCTCTGGAACATAGCAGGTGCATTACACAAGCCGAATGGCATAGGTGTCCATTCAAACAGCCCAAACGGAGTCGTCACTGCTGTCTTTTCTCTGTCTCGTTCTTCCACTGCAACCTGGAAATAACCAGAAGTTAAATCGAGGGTTGAAAACACTCTTGCACTTCCTAATGCATCCAGTGACTCTTCCACCCGAGGTAGCGGGTAGGCATCCTTGTGCGTTACCTCATTCAGTTTCCTGTAGTCACAGCAAAATCGCACCCCACCATCTTTTTTTATTACAATCACTGCGGGTGATGCCCACGGACTGTGGCTTTCTTTAAGGACACCTTGAGTCACTAGGTCCAGAATGTGTTTCTTTACCTCCTGGAACACTCGTGGTGAGATCCGCCGGTGTCTCTGTTTTATCGGGACAGCATCTCCAGAGGCTATTTGGTGTGTCACTGTGGTGGTGTAACCAAAGTCCCGCTCATCCCTGGAAAAGACCTCTTTATGTTTCTCCAGTAGCATCCGCAAACGGCCAACCTGTGTAGGGGTTAGCTGTTGGAGGTCCACTTGGACTGGAATGGGTAGCTCTCCATCAGGTGCCGCTTGCGATGTGATAACCTGTGTGCCTTTTTTTACTTCTGTCACCCGCAGCTCATCCCCATTTTCTTCCAAGGCCACCCCCACTGGGGGCACCACTCCTTCAGGACGGTGTACCTCTGCCACCCTGGTTCGGGGGCACAACTTTATGGCCTTCTTACTTGAGTTTAACAGCCTGACTGGCACTTTTCCTTTGCTGGCATTAGCAAGTACATTTGCAACCAGGAGCCCATTAGGGAGACTGGCCCCAGGTGTTGGCTCGACAAGCACTCTGTATCTGTCAAAGTCGCTTGGCACCCGGCAGCGCCCATCAATAATCTTCTCACTCCAGGGAGGTATAACCACCTTCTGTCTCCCTGCCACCTTAACATAGCCAATTTGTCCCATTGGACCCAGGAAACGTCCATGTCTCTCCACTTGGGCTAGTACCCGCTTCAGTGTAGCGTCCTTCCTAGGCTGCCCGTGACGGTTCATCTCCTGGGTTCCTTCTCCTACCAACAGTAATTCTTTCAGCTCTCTTATAATATTCATCCCGAGAATTCCCGGTACTCTGTTCTCCATTAAAGTCTTTCCTGAAGCTGTGTCCTTTAGGATAAAGATGCATTTCCCAGGGATTGTTCGACCCATGTACCCTACATCAGCTTCAAGACACCCCACCACAGGGATGGCAAGTCCATTAGCTGCCGTTAGCTGTACAAATCGGGTATTATGCATGGTCAGATCTCTCTCTTTTAAGTAGTTTCGGAAATATGATTCAGAAATAGTGGTGACTTCTGAGCCAGTGTCTATCAAACAGCGGGTTCTCACCCCTGCTATGGTTAGATCTACTGTCAAGCAGTCCCCGAAAGCTCGGCCACAGAAGTCGTTGAATACACTAACATCATCAGGGTCCTTTTCCTCGCTGCTGACACACTGCCCTTTTCCTAGGGACAGCCATAGAAACCCTTCAGTCCCCACTCGGCCTTCTGATGGTTGGCTGCTTGCTCCCGGTGCCTCTTGAATTTCAGGCGCCTGGGACTCCAGTCTCCTTCTCAGTGTACAATCTCGGCTAGTATGTCCTGGCCTTTCGCAAGTATAACAAATGTATCTTCCCAGCTCGTCCTTCAGTGGAGATCTTCGGGATCCTGGGGCCCTTGGATATCTTGGCATATTAGTGGGGGGTTTTCCTTTCATCACCTCAGTCATCACTTTCAGCATCTCCCCCTCCTGGACCGCCAGTTTTTGGACAGCTTCACTTAAGCTTTCCAATGTTAGCTGTGTTTGGGGCAGGGCTTTTTCCCCAGCAGCTGCATTCACAAGGCCGCCACTTCGTGTACGGGGGTTAGTCTTGGCTGTCTCTGCCACAGGAACTTTCTCTTCTTCTGACCACATAATAGCAGCCTGCATGAGTTCATGGAACTTCTTACTGGGCTCTTCCTTAAACCTCCTTTTCATTTCACGGCGGAGGGAATCATCCTGGAGCCCCAACACTAACTGCTCTTTCAGAACTGTATCTGGGTCTGGAACTCGCTGAGGGTCTCGCCGCTCCACTCTGCTCATTTTTTCCTGGAGGTCATATGCATATGCCCGGATAGTTTCACCAGGCTCCTGTTTTCTCTCAAAGAACTCCTTTAGTCAGGTTCCAATAGGTACCTTGTCCCCATACACTTCTAGGAGGAGTTCAAATACCTTTTCCACATTTTTTTTGTCCGCCACTGCCATGAACTTTACTGTGGCCTTGGCCTGGCCCTTGAGGTGTTCCTCTATGAAGTCTACATGATCTTCTTCAGGTACTCTTAGCACACGCAGAGCTGCCTTCACAGACTTGACCCACTTCTCTACCGTAATGTCTCCTGGTCTTGTCGGGAAGCCACCAAACTCTGTGACCTTCTGCTCCCGTGGGACATAAATAGCAGGGGGTTTCTTAGCTTCTGCTGCCTGTTGGTCTATCACTGCCTTAGCCAGTGATAAGGCTTCTCTCTGTTCTGTTCTAGCTTGCTGTAATGCCTCAGCTTGGTCTGATAATCTGCGCTGAAGTTCAGCAAACTGGGCCCGTAGTTCTTCAGTTCCAGCCATGGTAGGATGCTCAATCAGGCCCGGACTGTGCAACTAGAATTCAACCAGTAAACCAATGGGGTGGACCCTGTGGATAGGATCCTGTTCGTGACGCCAATTATGTAAGCGGGGGAATGGTCCCGCTATTGTGGGGAACTTTCCTGGCTTCTGCACTACCCCAGTGAAGTGGGCTAGCGAAAGGATCTGAGTCCTCGCTCCCACTCCCTT
>NW_020702434.1:0-5972 GCF_002925995.2 Terrapene triunguis | reverse complement strand
TGTCAAGGCTGGATCCCCACTTTGAACTTTAGGGTTCAAATGTAGGGGCCTGCATGAAAACTTCTAAGCTTATCTACCAGCTTAGCTTTGGTCCGCTGCCACCATCACAAGAATTCCCTCCCTGGGAAGCCTTGAGAAACCTTTCACCAATTCCCTGGTGAACACAGATCCAAACCCCCTTGGATCTTAAAACAAGGAGAAATTGACCATCCCCCTTCCTTACTCCCACCCTCCTTTCACCAACTCCTGGTGAATGCAGATCCAAACCCCCTTGGATCTTAAAACAAGGAGAAATCAATCTGGTTCTTAAAAAAGAAGGCTTTTAATTAAAGAAAAAGGTAAAAATCATCTCTGTAAAATCAGTATGGAGAATAACTTTACAGGGTAATCAAACTTAAAGAGCTCAGAGGACCCCCCTCTGTCTTAGGTTCAAAGTACAGCAAACAAAGATACACACTCTGGTAAAAAGGTACATTTACAAGTTGAGAAAACAAAGTAAATCTAAGACGCCTTGCCTGTCTTTTACTTACTAGTTTGAAATAGGAGAGACTTGTTTAGAAAGATGGGGAGAACCTGGATTGATGTCTGGTCCCTCTCAGTCCCCAGAGCGAACCACCCCTTAAAACAAAGAGCACACACAAAAGCCTTTTCCCCCCCCAAGATTTGAAAGTATCTTGTCTCCTTATTGGTCCTTGGGTCAGGTGTCAGCCAGGTTACCCGAGCTTCTTAACCCTTTACAGGTAAAAGGATTTGGAGTCTCTGTACACAGAGAGCTGTTACCCTTCCCTTTATAGTTATGACACGCCCCCCAAATCACAGATAGTGTTGGACGTTCGGTTCCACACTGGCTGTGATTTCTTCCTGGAGTTCTAGGAGAAAACAGAGTTAATAAGACACATGTACCTTTAGACATACTACTGATTATATAAAAACTAACAATATGTTTCATTCCAAGAACAATTGTTAACCAGTTAACTCTGGGAAACTTTCCCGGGAGAGTGCATCAGCCACTTTGTTAGAAGCTCCCGAAATGTGTTGTATTTCAAAATCAAAATCTTGGAGAGCTAAACTCCATCGAAGAAGTTTTTTGTTATTTCCCTTGGCGGTATGAAGCCACTGTAGCGCAGCATGGTCTGTTTGTAGTTGGAAACGCCGTCCCCAAACATATGGGCGTAGCTTTTCCAGCGCGTACACAATGGCGTAGCATTCTTTTTCGCTGATTGACCAGTGGCTTTCCCTCTCAGACAGTTTTTTGCTGAGAAACACGACAGGATGGAATTCTTGATCCGGTCCTTCCTGCATTAAAACTGCTCCCACGCCTCGCTCGGACGCATCTGTGGTTACTAGGAACGGTTTGTCAAAGTCTGGGGCCCTTAGCACAGGGTCAGACATGAGTGTTGCCTTAAGCTGGTTAAAGGCCTTTTGACACTCATCAGTCCACTGAACTGCATTTGGCTGTTTCTTTCTGGTTAGGTCTGTCAGCGGGGCGGCGATTTGGCTGTAGTGTGGTACAAATCGCCTATAATATCCGGCCAAGCCTAAGAAGGATTGGACCTGTTTCTTTGACTTTGGAACCGGCCACTTTTGGATAGCATCCACTTTGGCCTGTAGGGGATTTATAGTTCCTTGACCCACCTGGTGCCCCAGGTACGTCACTCTGTTTTGGCCTATTTGACACTTTTTAGCCTTAACAGTTAGTCCTGCCTGTCGGATGCGCTCGAAGACTTTTCCCAGGTGCTCCAGGTGTTCTGTCCATGAATCAGAAAAAATGGCCACATCATCGAGGTAGGCAACTGCAGATTCTCCCAATCCCGCTAGGAGACCATCTACAAGTCTTTGGAAGGTGGCGGGTGCATTTCGCAACCCGAAAGGGAGTACATTGAATTCGTACACCCCTGCCTGGGTGACGAAGGCTGACCTTTCCTTAGCGGGTTCATCTAGTGGTACTTGCCAGTACCCTTTGGTTAAGTCTAAAGTAGAGATGAATTGGGCATGTCCCAATTTTTCCAATAGCTCATCTGTGCCTGGCATTGGATAGTTGTCAAGACGAGTTACAGCATTTAGCTTACGGTAGTCCACGCAAAAGCGTATTTCCCCATCTGGTTTGGGAACTAGAACCACTGGAGATGCCCATGCACTGTTAGAGAGGCGGATTATACCCATCTGTAGCATGTCCTGGATCTCCCTTTGTATAGCCGCTTGGGCATGAGGTGACTCCCGGTAGGGTGGGGTTCTAATTGGGTGAGCATTACCTGTGTCAATGGAGTGGTATGCCCGTTCGGTCCGTCCTGGAGTGGCTGAGAAAATCGGTGCAAAGCTTGTGCACAGCTCCTTGATCTGCTGTCGCTGCAGACGTCCCAGGGTCGTGGAGAGGTTCACCTCTTCCACGCCACCATTCCTTGTTCCTTCATAGTAGACACCTGCAGGCCACTCCGCGTCATCTGTTTCCTGGGCTGTAAACTGGCAAACGTTTAACCCTCTGGAATAAAAGGGCTTAAGAGAATTAACATGGTATACCTTAGGCTTTATGTTGGAGGTGGGGGAGGCTATGAGATAGTTAACAGCTCCTAGGCGCTCCTGGACCGTGAATGGTCCTTCCCACGACGCTTCCATTTTATGGGCCTGGAGCGCCTTTAAGACCATGACTTGGTCTCCTACTTTGAAGGACCGTTCTCTGGAATGTTTATCATACCAGGCCTTTTGCTCTTCCTGAGCATCCTTTAGGTTTTCTTTAGCAAGGGCTAAAGAGTGTCGGAGGGTGTTTTGTAGGTTGCTTACAAAGTCTAGAATGTTAGTTCCTGGAGAAGGCGTAAACCCCTCCCATTGCTGCTTCACCAACTGTAATGGCCCCTTAACCTCGCGGCCATACACAAGTTCAAATGGTGAAAACCCTAAACTGCGATGTGGAACAGCCCTGTAGGCAAAAAGCAACTGCTGCAACACTAGGTCCCAATCATTGGAGTGTTCATTTACGAATTTACGTATCATGGCCCCCAAAGTTCCGTTAAACCTCTCCACCAGACCATTGGTTTGATGGTGATGAGGGGTGGCAACCAAGTGATTCACCCCATGAGCTTCCCACAGGTTTTTCATTTTCCCTGCCAGGAAATTAGTTCCCGAATCTGTAAGGATGTCGGAGGGCCACCCTACCCTGGCAAAAATGTCTGCTAACGCCTGGCACACACTTTTAGCCTTGGTGTTGCTTAAGGGTACAGCTTCCGGCCATCGGGTAGCAAAATCCATGAAAGTCAGTACGTACTGCTTTCCTCTGGGTGTCTTCCTTGGGAAAGGACCCAGAATATCCACAGCTACTCGCTGAAATGGGACCTCAATTATGGGTAGTGGCTGGAGAGGGGCTTTAACCTGGTCTTGGGGCTTTCCCACTCGTTGGCACACCTCACAAGACCGGACATAATTAGCAACGTCCTTGCCCATTCCCTCCCAGTGGAAGGACTTCCCCAACCGGTCTTTGGTTCTGTTCACCCCAGAATGGCCACTGGGATGATCATGGGCTAAGCTCAAGAGCTTTACCCGATACTTAGTGGGAACTACCAACTGTCTTTGAGGATGCCAGTCTTCCTGGTGCCCACCAGAAAGAGTCTCCTTGTATAAAAGTCCTTTTTCTACAACAAACCGGGATCGGTTAGAAGAGCTGAGAGGCGGTGGGGTGCTCCGCGCCGCCGCCCAAGCTTTCTGGAGGCTGTCATCTGCTTCCTGCTCGGCCTGGAACTGTTCCCTTGATGCTGGAGACATCAGTTTCTCCTTGGACTGTGGACTGGGGCTTGGTCCCTCTGGAAGCGATGCAGGTGCTGGGGCTGTTTCCATTGACTGTGAACCGCTGTCCTCTGGTGCACTATGTGGTATTTCAGGCTCTGGCTGAGCCTCTTGGGTAGGGTTATCTGCTGCTTCCGCCAGTTCAGGCTCGCTGGTGCCCTCTGGCATTGGAGTTGTAGACGGGGTTGCAAGCGCTGGACTCAGTGCTGGCAATGGTTCTGGTGCTGGTTGCGTTGCCAGTTCCGGTTCTGGGACTGGCTTTGGCTGGGTCTCTGGGATTGGATCCACTACGGCTGTTGCAGTCGTTGGCAGGGGATCCGGTTCCACCACCTGTGTTTGGGTCTCCGGTAACACCGACGGGGCTCTGGTGGACGGCTCAGGAACAGGGATGGGGGTGAAAGCTTGCTTAGCCTGGCTGCGGGTGACTATTCCCACCCTCTTGGCTAGCTTCACATGGTTGGCCAAGTCTTCCCCCAGCAGCATGGGGATGGGATAATTGTCATATACTGCAAAAGTCCACATTCCTGCCCAGCCCTTGTACTGGACATGCAGCTGGGCTGTAGGCAAGGTTACAGACTGTGACACGAAGGGTTGAATTGTCACTGTAGCCTCCGGGTTGATGAGTTTGGGGTCCACTAGGGATTGGTGGATAGTTGACACTTGTGCCCCAGTATCCCTCCAAGCGATAACCTTCTTACCGCCCACTCTCAAGGTTTCCCTTCGCTCCGAGGGTATGAGAGAGGCATCTGGGTCTGGGGATCTTTGGTGTGACTGGGGTGTAATGAACTGTAATCGGTTGGGGTTCTTGGGGCAGTGAGCCTTTATATGCCCCAGTTCATTACATTTAAAACATCGCCCTGCTAAGGTATCACCGGGGCGATGTTGGTTGGTGGAGACTGGTGGGGTGGGGTGAGAAGGCGTCTGGGGTTTCCCTTGGGATGTGGGTGGGGCCTTGGGTTGTCCCCGGTGGTAAGGTTTTGTTTCGGCTTGCCCCTTCTGATATTCGCTCCAACTGCTACTAGCTTTTTTCTTTTCTGTCACCTCCACCCATTTGGCTCCAATCTCCCCCGCCTCGGTTACAGTTTTGGGCTTCCCATCTAGGATGTACCTTTCTATTTCCTCAGGAACACCCTCTAAAAACTGCTCCATTTGCAATAGGAAGGGCAACTCTTCCGTAGATTTAACATTTGCTCCTGATATCCAGGCATCCCAATTTTTTTGAATGTGGTAGGCATGCCGGGTAAATGACACATCTGGTTTCCACCTTAGGGCTCTGAACCGCCGACGGGCATGCTCAGGTGTTAGCCCCATTCTGATTCTGGCCTTGTTTTTAAAAAGTTCATAACTGTTCATGTGTTCCTTAGGCATTTCAGCCGCCACCTCTGCTAAGGGTCCACTGAGCTGCGGTCTCAGCTCTACCATGTACTGGGTTAGAGGGATGTTGTATCCAAGGCAGGCCCTTTCAAAATTTTCTAAGAAGGCCTCAGTATCATCGCCTGCCTTGTAGGTGGGGAATTTCCTGGGATGGGAAGTGGTACCTGGAGAGGAGTTGTTAGGATGGTCTGCTGCATCCTGCCTAGTCCTTGCTGCTTCCAGTTCCATCTCTCTCTTGTGGGCCTCCTGTTTGGCTTTTTCTTCTCTTTCATGGGCCTCCTGTTTGGCTTTTTCTTCTCTTTCATGCTGCTCTGCCTCGAGTTTTTTAATTTCAAGCAGTCTCTGATGTTTTCTCTCGTTTTCTTCTGCTTCTAGTCTGGCCAGTTCTATTTTTTTAGTTAGTTCTTTGGCAGTCATTTTCCTGTTTTCTTGTGCTGGGTCACACCCTCTGCAGTTGACTGAGACTGGGATGTGTACTTAGCTCTGGCTGCTGCTGAGTTAACAGAGACTTTCTAACAAGCTACTCCCGAGGATGTAAAAAGAAAAAAAAACACTTCAGCCTGTAGATTACCTTTACCAGTTAGTCAAAGTTTGCTCCCTTTGAACCCTTCTCTTAACAAAGGACCTCGTTAAAAAAAACCTTAACACCTCTGCCTTCAGGCAAGGAGAGATAAGATATGCATCTACCTTCAGCTCTGCTCTCCAAGCAGCTAGAAGGAAAAAAAAAAATCTCTTACTGGCTTTTGGGTTAAAACGATCTCCACCGCTATGCCACCATGTCAAGGCTGGATCCCCACTTTGAACTTTAGGGTTCAAATGTAGGG
>NW_020702433.1:0-4136 GCF_002925995.2 Terrapene triunguis | reverse complement strand
CTAAGGCCTGGTCTACACTAGGCTTTTATGTCGACTTTAGCGCCGTTATATCGAATTAACCCTGCACCCGTCCACACCAGGAAGCCATTTAGTTCGACATAAAGCTCTCTTTAAATCGATTTCTGTAATCCTCCCCAACGAGAGGATTAGCGCTAAATTCGACATGGCCATATCGAATTAGGCTAGGTGTGGATGGAAATCGACGGTAATAGCTCCGGGAGCTATCCCACAGTGCACCACTCTGTTGACGCTCTGGACAGCAGTCCGAGCTCGGATGCTCTGACCAGCCACACCCCCGGGAAAATTTGAATTCATTTTCATTTTCCTGTCTGGGCAGTTTGAATCTCAGTTCCTCTTTGGACATCGAGGGGAGCTCAGCAGCAGTGGCAACTATGCAGAGCTCTCCAGCAGAGATGGCCGTGCAATCTAATAGAAAGAGGGCCCCAGCATGGACTGATCGGGAAGTCTTGGATCTCATCGCAGTGTGGGGCGATGAGTCCGTGCTTTCAGAGCTGCGCTCCAAAAGAAGGAATGCTAAGATCTACGAGAAGATCTCCAAAGCCATGGCAGAGAGAGGCTACAGCCGGGATGCAACGCAGTGCTGCGTGAAAATCAAGGAGCTGAGACAAGGCTACCAAAAAACAAAAGAGGCTAACGGACGCTCCGGATCCCAGCCCCACACATCCCGTTTCTACGAGGCACTGCATTCCATCCTGGGAGCGGCCGCCACCACTACCCCACCCCTGACCGTGGACTCCGAGGATGGGATCATGTCCGCGGCCGGTTCCTCGTCGGACATGACAGCGGACGGGGAAGATGAAGAAGGAGATGAGGAGGACGAGGCAGTCGACAGCGCTGGCACCGCTGATTTCCCCGACAGCCAGGAGCTCTTCATCACCCTTACCGAGATCCCGTACCAACCGTCCCCATCCCTTACCCCGGACACAGAATCAGGGGAAGGATCAAGCAGTAAGTGCTGTAAACATGTAAACATTTATTTAAAACAGAACGGTAATATTTATACTATTAACAATGTACATTTATAAAAGTTCTGTAAACTAGTAAAAAAATAATCAGGTACAAAACAGGAATATTTACAAAGGTAACAAATGGGTTTTCATGATTTCTCTGTCTTGGGCTCTTCTCAATTTAGTCCCAAGTGTTTTAAAAATTTTTCACAATGTCCGTTACTCCATGATTCCCAGGCCCAAGACGCTCCACTCCATAGTCCCAGTGCACCTACGCGAAAATCCGGTCAATGTGGCCGGGGATCGACGAGAAATCCTCGTAGGAGAACTCCTCGTAGGTCTCGTGGAGGTAGAGCTCAAGCCTGTTGATCAGGTTCCGGGGTAGGGCGATCTTAGTGGGCCCTCCGTGGTAGCAGACATGCCCCCTCCACGCCACAATCAAGTACTCCGGGATCATGGCCCGACATAGCATGGCGGCATACGGCCCCGGTTTCTGCATGCTTTCCCGCAGCATGCGTTCTCTCTGGGTGTCCGGGATCCTCAGGAGGGTGATGTCGCTCATGACGCCCTGCTTTGAATTAGGGAGGGGAATGTTAGTATTGGGACTGCTTTACAGCCACGCGGTGGAGGGAGAGGGGCAGCATACAGGGATCTTTCCCTGGGACAGCCGCGAGGGGGTGGGACAGGGGCAGAGTTGATGCTGTCCTGATTGCTGGCAGCAGAGACTGGCATTGCTTTCAATGTGAAAGGAGGCCAGTGCTACTGCTGGAGTTTTAAGCAGCCACAAGTCTGCGGCTTACCATTATTGCCCGCTCCAGAAGTTCAGGTCTCCAGCCACAGTTCTCTGAACAGTCCAAGACCTCCGCAAGTCCACAGGCACTGAAGGCGACGGCCGAAAATTCGACCTTGTCCTGAGTGTGCATGTGAGAGGTGCAGTGCATGGTCTTGTTCACAGAGAAAGACTAGGTTCTTTGTATACAATTTCATTTATCTGTCTCAGGAATTCACTCCCTTTTCACAATTCACACAGACACATCTGCGACTGTCTCCCAACCCAGCCTCTCAGCACACTCCCAGAGGCTAGCGCAGAATAGGCGGAGGAAGAAGAAGACGTGTGAAGACATGTTCTCAGAACTAATGGACTGCTCCCGAGCCCAGGCAGCCCAGCAGACACAGTGGAGGGAGAACTTGTCACAAATGCACCGAGCAGTCATGGAACGGGAGGAGAGGTGGCGTCAGGAGGACCAACAGGCTACTGAAAAGCTGCTTGGACTAATGAGGGAGCAAACGGACACGCTCCGGCGCCTTGTGGATGTTCTGCAAGACCGGAGGCAGGAGGACAGAGCCCCGCTGCAGTCTATCTGTAACCGCCCTCACCCGCCACCAAGTCCCACACCACCCTCACCCAAACTCCAAAGAAGGAGGGGCGGCAAGGGCCGTTAAAACTTTCAGTCAACCCCTGCAGACTGCTCTAGCACTAGAAGGCTGACATTCCCCAAAATTTCATAAGTCCTTTCCCACCCACCTCACAGAAGCCCCCGTCCAAGTTTCACACCCCACGTTTCATGTCTGGTTCGCAATAAAATGTTTGTTTCTCTCCATTACTGTTTCAGTCAGGTTCTTTTGAGGGAGAGTCTGTCTGGAGGGGGGGAAGGGGCTTGGTAATTGGGCAGGACAGTGACCTTTAGCAGGGTACAGAGGCGGTGTCAGGTCCAGCATCAGGACACATACACAGTGCAGTCACTGGTTACCCTGGTCAGTCTGGGAGGTGTTTTTCATGTTCTCCATTGAAATAACCAGTCCACCAGTGCGGAGCCTGTCATTCCGGGAGTTTAGAAGCATCATTTGCATCAGAACACTGAACCCGCCCCCCGCCACAGTCTGCGTCCCCGGTTTAAAATATTCCCGCGAAAACAGCAATACAGACAACGCTGTTCATTAACAAAATCGAAATGATTTTATTTTTTGGGAAGGGGAAGGGGGTGAAGGGGGTATGTAACTGGAGAGGATAGTCAAAATGAACTGGGTAAAGAAACGGGGGCAGGTTCAGCTTCTCTGTCCACAAACTGAAAAGTCACTGGTTGCCCTGCTCACTCAGGAACCTAGCTTTCAAAGCCTCCCGGATGCACAGGGCGTCCCGCTGGGATCTTCTAATGGCCCGGCTGTCTGGCTGGACGTAATCAGCAGCCAGGCTATTTGCCTCTAGCTCCCACCCCGCCATAAAGGTCTCCCCCTTGCTCTCACATAGATTGTGGAGCACACAGCAAGCTGCAATAACGATGGGGATATTGGTTTCACTGAGATCACAGCGAGTGAGTAAGCTTCTCCATCTCCCTTTGAGACGGCCAAAAGCACACTCCACCACCATTCTGCACTTGCTGAGACGGTAGTTGAACAGTTCTTTTTCTGTGTCCAGGGCGCCAGTATAGGGCTTCATGAGCCAGGGCATTAGCGGGTAGGCTGGGTCCCCGAGGATGACTGTAGGCATCTCCACATCCCCAAGAGTTATTTTGTGGTCTGGGAAGTAAATACCTTCCTGCAGCCGTCTAAACAGACCAGAGTTCCTGAACACACGAGCGTCATGAACCTTGCCCGGCCATCCGACGTAGATGTTTGTAAACCGTCCCCGATGGTCCACCAGTGCTTGCAGCACCATTGAAAAGTAGCCCTTTCTATTGATGTACTGGCTGGCCTGGTGGTCCGGTCCCAGGATAGGGATGTGAGTCCCATCGATAGCCCCTCCGCAGTTTGGAAATCCCATCGCGGCAAAGCCATCTATGATGACCTGCGCGTTTCCCAGGGTCACTACCTTTGGGAGCAGTACCTTCACGATTGCCTTGGCTACTTGCATGACAACAACCCCCACGGTAGATTTGCCCACACCAAAGTGGTTCGCGACTGACCGGTAGCTGTCCGGCGTTGCAAGCTTCCAGAGGGCTATGGCCACTCGCTTCTGGACAGTGAGGGCTGCTCGCATGCGGGTGTCCTTGCGCTTCAGGGCAGGGGACAGCAACTCACAAAGTTCGAGGAAAGTCCCCTTCCGCATGCGAAAGTTTCGCAGCCACTGGGATTCATCCCAGACCTGAAGCACTATACGGTCCCACCAGTCCGTGCTTGTTTCCCGGGCCCAGAATCGCCGTTCAACAAAATCCACATGCCCCATTGCCA
>NW_020702432.1:1024-2955 GCF_002925995.2 Terrapene triunguis | reverse complement strand
TTCTTCTATGTCCAGGTTTCTAAGAGTGAAATCCATAGGGAGATAATCAAACCGGGATCGGTTAGAAGAGCTGAGAGGCGGTGGGGTGCTCCGCGCCGCCGCCCAAGCTTTCTGAAGGCTGTCATCTGCTTCCTGCTCGGCCTGGAACTGTTCCCTTGATGCTGGAGACATCAGTTCCTCCTTGGACTGTGGACTGGGGCTTGGTCCCTCTGGAAGCGATGCAGGTGCTGGGGCTGTTTCCATTGACTGTGAACCGCTGTCCGCTGGTGCACTATGTGGTATTTCAGGCTCTGGCTGAGCCTCTTGGGTAGGGTTATCTGCTGCTTCCGCCAGTTCAGGCTCGCTGGTGCCCTCTGGCATTGGAGTTGTAGATGGGGTTGCAAGCGCTGGACTCAGTGCTGGCAATGGTTCTGGTGCTGGTTGCGTTGCCAGTTCCGGTTCTGGGACTGGCTTTGGCTGGGTCTCTGGGATTGGATCCACTACGGCTGTTGCAGTCGTTGGCAGGGGATCCGGTTCCACCACCTGGGTTTGGGTCTCCGGTAACACAGACGGGGCCCTGGTGGACGGCTCAGGAACAGGGATGGGGGTGAAAGCTTGCTTAGCCTGGCTGCGGGTGACTATTCCCACCCTCTTGGCTAGCTTCACATGGTTGGCCAAGTCTTCCCCCAGCAGCATGGGGATGGGATAATTGTCATAGACTGCAAAAGTCCACATTCCTGACCAGCCCTTGTACTGGACATGCAACTTGGCTGTAGGCAAGGTTACAGACTGTGACACGAAGGGTTGAATTGTCACTGTAGCCTCCGGGTTGATGAGTTTGGGGTCCACTAGGGATTGGTGGATAGTTGACACTTGTGCCCCAGTGTCCCTCCAAGCGATAACCTTCTTTCCGCCCACTCTCAAGGTTTCCCTTCGCTCCGAGGGTATGAGAGAGGCATCTGGGTCTGGGGATCTTTGGTGTGACTGGGGTGTAATGAACTGTAATCGGTTGGGGTTCTTGGGGCAGTGAGCCTTTATATGCCCCAGTTCATTACATTTAAAACATCGCCCTGCTAAGGTATCGCCGGGGCGATGTTGGTTGGTGGAGACTGGTGGGGTGGGGTGAGAAGGCGTCTGGGGTTTCCCTTGGGATGTGGGTGGGGCCTTGGGTTGTCCCTGGTGATAAGGTTTTGTTTCGGCTTGCCCCTTCTGATATTCGCTCCAACTGCTACTAGCTTTTTTCTTTTCTGTCACCTCCACCCATTTGGCTCCAATCTCCCCTGCCTCGGTTACAGTTTTGGGCTTCCCATCTAGGATGTACCTTTCTATTTCCTCAGGAACACCCTCTAAAAACTGCTCCATTTTTACTAGGGAAAGCAGATCTTCCAGAGATTTAACATTTGCTCCTGATACCCAGGCATCACAATTTTTGTCAATGTGGTAGGCATGCCGGGTAAATGACACATCTGGTTTCCACCTTAGGGCTCTGAACCGCCGACGGGCATGCTCGGGTGTTAGCCCCATTCTGAGTCTGGCCTTGTTTTTAAAAAGTTCATAATTGTTCATGTGTTCCTTAGGCATTTCAGCCGCCACCTCTGCTAAGGGTCCACTGAGCTGCGGCCTCAGCTCTACCATGTACTGGGTTGGAGGGATGCTGTATCCAAGGCAGGCCCTTTCAGAATTTTCTAAGAAGGCCTCAGCATCATCGCCTGCCTTGTAGGTGGGGAATTTCCTGGGATGGGAAGTGGTACCTGGAGAGGAGTTGTTAGGATGGTCTGGTGCATCCTGCTTAGCCCTTGCTGCTTCCAGTTCATGCTTCCTTTCTTTTTCTCTTGCCTCCTCTTTGGCTTTTTCCAGCTCCATCTCTCTCTTGTGGGCCTCCTCTTTGGCTTTCTCTTCTCTTTCATGGGCCTCCTCTTTGGCTTTTTCCAGCTCCATCTCTCTCTTGTGGG
>NW_020702432.1:0-924 GCF_002925995.2 Terrapene triunguis | reverse complement strand
TATAGTTATGACATGCCCCCCAAATCACAGCCAGTGTGGAACCAAACGTCCAACACTATCTGTGATTTGGGGGGCGTGTCATAACTATAAAGGGAAGGGTAACAGCTCTTCTGTGTACAGAGACTCCAAATCCTTTTACCTGTAAAGGGTTAAGAAGCTCAGGTAACCTGGCTGACACCTGACCTTAAGGACCAATAAGGGGACAAGATACTTTCAAATCTTGGGGGGGGAAAGGCTTTTGTTTTGTGTCCTTTGTTTAAGGGGTGGTTCGCTCTTGGGACTGAGAGGGACCAGACATCAATCCAGGTTCTCCCCATCTTTCTAAACAAGTCTCTCCTATTTCAAACTTGTAAGTAAAAAGCCAGGCAAGGCATCTTAGATTTACTTTGTTTTCTCAACTTGTAATGTACCTTTTACTAGAGTGTTTATCTTTGTTTGCTGTACTTTGAACCTAAGACAGAGGGGGGTCCTCTGAGCTCTTTAAGTTTGATTACCCTGTAAAGCTATTTTCCATACTGATTTTACAGAGATGATTTTTACCTTTTTCTTTAATTAAAAGCCTTCTTTTTTAAGAACCAGATTGATTTCTCCTTGTTTTAAGATCCAAGGGGGTTTGGATCTGTATTCACCAGAAGTTGGTGAAAGGAGGGTGGGAGGAAGGAGGGGGGATGGTTAATTTCTCCTTGTTTTAAGATCCAAGGGGCTTTGGATCTGTGTTCACCAGGGAATTGGTGAAAGGTTTCTCAAGGCTTCCCAGGGAGGGAATTCTTAAGATGGTGGCAGCGGACCAGAGCTAAGCTGATAGTTAAGCTTAGGAGTCCTCATGCAGGCCCCTACATTTGTACCCTAAAGTTCAAAGTGGGGATACAGCCTTGACAGCCTGCCTTTATTTAGCTCTTGCAAGCATAATTGCAGTGGCCCGAG
>NW_020702431.1:0-4830 GCF_002925995.2 Terrapene triunguis | reverse complement strand
CAGGAGGCACTATAGACAGCTGCAGTCCACAGGGCCCTGGGCTGGAATCTGGAGTAGAGGGCGGGCCCGGGTTCCCCCCAAACCTCCCAATTGACCTGGACTGTGGGTTCTCCCAGAGGGGAAGGTCTCCGGGCTGTTCCCCAACCCACATGGTGAATCTTTGAGGCAAGAAAATCCGCCAATAAGCGCAGGACCCACCAAGATAGAGGAGGAACTTTGTCACACTGGTGTCAGGGGTGGGATCTCGGGGTGCACAGCGCGGCGGATGAAGGAGGGTGATTTAAACAATTAAACAAAAACAAAAAAAGGGAGAGGGTTTATTTTTTTTCACCACAATGGATGACGTAGTGCGGGCAGTGATACAAGCTACGGCGGCCCAGCAGGAGGCTACCCGTGTCCAGGCAGCCGCCCAACAGGAGGCAGTGTGGCTGCAGCAAGAGACTAATCGCCTGCTGATGGACCAGGCTGCACAAGACCGAGCTATGTTGCGGGAACTGGTAAACGAGGTAAAGTCCCTTACAGAGCTGAATCGCGGCCATGATGGGACGCGGCTCATGCCGGCCAGCCATTGGCTGCAGAAAATGACACGGGAGGATGATGTAGAGGCATACCTTCTGGCCTTTGAGAGGACAGCCCTACGGGAGGCCTGGCCTCGAGATCAGTGGTCTGGCATCCTTGCCCCATTCCTGTGTGGGGAGGCTCAGAAGGCCTACCATGATCTGCCTGAAGAGGCTGCGGCAGACTACCCGCAGCTGAAAGAGATCCTGGCCAGATCTGGGGTAACGACAGCAGTGTGGGCCCAGCAGTATCACGGTTGGAGGTACCAGGAAGACAAAACCCCGCGGTCCCAATTGTATGACCTCATCCATCTCGCACGAAAGTGGTTGCAAACAGAGTCCCGGAGTCCGGAAGAGATACTAGCGGTTCTGGTCATTGACCGATACATGAGGGGACTACCACCAGACCTTCGTGCCTGTGTAAGCCAGAACGAACCCTCCACCTATGACGAGGTTGTCGCCCTTGTAGAGAGGCGAAGGACAGCGAGGGAGCTGACCCGACCAGTTAAGGAAGAGGCACCCCGGATTAAACTAGCAGCACCAAGCCCTAAAGTTCAGGTGACTGGGCCACCAGGAGGGCCCAGGTGGAAAAAGAGAGAGGCTGAAGGCCCATCAGAGGCCACAAAGAGTCGGAGCACTGAGGGAGAAGAGGATCGTGATGTTAGACTGCCCAAACCAAGAGACCGGGGAACGCCTAGGGCTCCATACAGATGTTATGCCTGCGGGGAGTGGGGACACATAGCTGCACAGTGTCCCAATGCTGAGGAGCCTATGCAGTGTAACCTGGGGAACTGGGCAGATCCATGCTCCCTAATCCACCTTGTGGGGGGTCTCACTAACCCCACATATGTATACCAGACCAGTGAAACTAAATGGGGTAGAGACCACGGCACTGGTTGATTCGGGGAGTGCTATCACGCTTATCTCAGGGAAGCTCGTGAAGCGTAGTCAGCTGCTGCAGGCTAAACGTACGGGGATAACGTGTGTCCATGGGACAGTTAGTTACTACCCCACCATCCCAGTAAAAATCGAGATCCAAGGGAACACTACTGAGGTAGCAGCAGGTGTAGTCCCTAAACTCCCATACCCAGTGCTCATAGGGAGGGACTTCCCAGGGTTTGGAAACTTACTCCCAGTAGGGGGATTGGAGAAAGATGGGGACCCTAAAATTGATGAGGCATCCACAGCAGACTGTCAACCCCCAATCTTCTCTGAAATATCCCCAGATTTGTTCTCCACTCCCAGACAGGGTAGAAAGACAAAAAGGGAAAGAAGGGCAGCTAAGGCCTTGGGAACCCGAATACTGACCCAAAGCCAGAGGGTCGCTCTTGTAGGTAGGCGGACCCGCGCAGCTGAAAAGGAGGCCACGCAGGAGGGAGAAGCACCTGAGTCTGACCCCCCACCCTAATGCTTCTGAACCAGTAGAGGCAACAGAGACTGGGCCCCTAGATCTTGGGCAGATTAGTCCCGGGAGAGGAAATTTTGGACGGGACCAGGCAGAAGACCCAAAGTATGATAACATTAGGAAGGAGGTGACTGAAATAGATGGGGTCCCTTTGGAAGGAAAAACCCAGGGACCAGGACCCTACTTCATAATGAAGAAGGATCTCTTATACCGGGTTGCACCAGTACAGGGGCAGAAGGTACAGCAGATCCTAGTACCTCAAAAACACCAGAACGCTGTATTAAGTCTTGCTCATAGTCATCTTTTTGGGGGGCATTTGAGGGTAGAGAAAACCCTGGCACGAGTCCTACGACGGTTCTTCTGGCCCGGAGTACATGAAGAAGTGCGGAGGTACTGTGCCTCCTGCCCAGAGTGTCAGCTGCACGGTCCCCATCCCCACTTGAGGGCACCTTTAGTACCCCTTCCCATCATAGAGGTCCCCTTCGAGCGAATAGCCATGGACCTAGTGGGACCCCTGGAGAAGACGGCTCGGGGCCACCAATATATACTTGTTGTTTTGGACTATGCTACTCGCTACCCAGAAGCCGTCCCCCTGCAGAACATGGCCTCTAAAACTATAGCCAAAGAGCTGGTGGGGATCTTTGCCCGAATGGGGCTACCGAAGGAGATATTAACCGACCAAGGAACCCCATTTATGTCGAAGTTAATGAAGGACCTCTGTATGCTGCTCCATATACATACCCTGAGAACTTCGGTCTACCATCCATAGACTGATGGGTTGGTAGAAAGGTTTAACTGAACCCTCAAGGCTATGATAAGGAAGGTGGTAAGTTGGGATGGGAAGGATTGGGACACCCTACTACCCTACCTTATGTTCGCTATCCGGGAGGTACCACAGGCCTCAACTGGGTTTTCCCCCTTCGAGTTATTATACGGGCGTCACCCCCGTGGCATACTAGATATCGCCAAAGAGATCTGGGAAGAGGAACCCAATGAGGGGAGAAATATAATCGAGCATGTAATGCAGATGCGAGACCGGATAGCCCGGGTTACCCCTCTTGTACGGGAACATTTGGAGAAGGCACAGGAGGCCCAGCGAACCCATTACAATCGCCAGGCAAAAGTGCGACCGTTCCAACCAGGGGATCAGGTTATGGTGTTGGTACCCATGGCAGAAAGCAAGCTTCTGGCCCAATGGCAGGGGCCCTATGAGGTGGTTGAGCCCGTGGGGGAAGTGACCTACAAGGTGCAGCAGCCAGGACGCAGAAAACAAGAACAGATTTATCACGTTAACCTTCTGAAACCCTGGCCTGCACAAGAGGTGTGCACAACGGTCCAAAAAGACCTAACCCAGGAAAACAAGCCTTCCAAACAGGTGAGAGTGTCTCCCGATTTAACACCAGACCAGAAGAATGAGGTGTCTGAGATGATCTTCCGGAACCAAGATGTGTTCTCGACAAAACCGGGTCGAACAACCGAGACATATCACCACATCGTCACGAACCCTGGGGCCAGAGTAACAATGAGTCCCTATCGGGTGCCAGCGGCAAAAAGGGAGGAAATAAAAGCAGAAGTAAAAAAAATGCTGGAGTTGGGGATCATCAAAGAATCCCACAGTCAGTGGTCCAGCCCAATCGTGCTGGTGCCCAAACCTGATGGCACCACAAGATTTTGCAACGACTTCTGGCAACTAAACGAAGTATCCCAGTTCGATGCGTACCCCATACCTCGCGTAGATGAGCTAGTGAACCGTCTGGGTAATGCCCGGTACTTGACTACCCTAGACTTGACAAAGGGGTACTGGCAGATTCCCCTTGCAGAAGACGCAAAGGAAAAGACTGCGTTGTCTACACCAGAGGGTCTTTTTCAATATACTGTCCTCCCTTTTGGACTACATGGGGCCCCAGCTACCTTCCAGTGCCTCACGGACAAGCTATTACTCCCGCATAACTGTTATGCTGCTGCCTACTTGGACGATGTGGTCATTCATACCCCAGACTGGGAAACCCACCTGGAGAAGGTGGAGGCAGTCCTCGATACCTTCAGGCAAGCTGGCCTTACAGCAACCCCTGCCAAGTGCGCTGTAGGGTTTACAGAGGCCAAATATCTTGGCTACATTGTGGGAAAAGGTCTGGTAAAACCCTAAGTGAACAAGTTAGAGGCCATCCAAAATTGGCCCCGACCAAATCGCAAGAAACAAATCCAGGCATTCCTAGGTGTGGTGGGGTATTACCGACGATTTATCCCCCACTTTGCCACAAGGGAAAGCCCCCTGACAGACCTAGTGAAAGCCCGTGGACCTGATCTGGTGAGATGGTCTGACGCAGCAGAGGAAGCATTCACAGACCTACGGACTGCCCTCTGCAATAACCCCATACAGATAGCCCCTGATTTCACCAAGGAGTTTATCCTGCAGATGGATGCATCGGAAGTAGGGTTGGGGGCCGTTCTATCACAGATGGTCGGGGAGGAGGAACACCCAATTCTATACCTCAGTCGGAAACTCTTTCCAAGGGAACAAAAATATGCAGTGGTGGAGAGAGAATGCCTCGCTGTAAAATGGGCCATGGAAACATTGCGCTACTACCTGCTCGGGCGCAGATTTGTCCTCGTGACCGACCATGCCCCTCTTCAATGGTTGCAGCGGAACAAGGAGAAGAACACAAAGGTGACCAGATGGTTCTTATCCCTCCAACCTTTCCAGTTCCGTGTGCAACACAGAGCAGGGAGCCATCATGGCAACGCCGATGGCTTGTCACGTGTGCACTGTCTGGTGTCCCAAGCTGCCCAACCCCTTGGCGTTGAGCAGGGGGGAGGGATATGTGACAGACCCAGACCAGTGGGGTACAGGAGTCTGGTAGAGGGCAA
>NW_020702430.1:0-1069 GCF_002925995.2 Terrapene triunguis | reverse complement strand
TACACCCGTATTTGCCCACTGAGGTGTTGATGGGGGGGGACCTGGAGGACTGGCCAAGCAACCCCCAGAATGCACTGGTTGTGACCCGCAGTCAGAGCCGGCGAGGAGCACTGCGCCCTGACCTTGGGGAGGGTGCCTTGCCCGAGGC
The DNA here is from genome assembly GCF_002925995.2 of Terrapene triunguis. Classification (NCBI taxonomy): domain Eukaryota; kingdom Metazoa; phylum Chordata; order Testudines; family Emydidae; genus Terrapene; species Terrapene triunguis. The sequence goes on along the minus strand of NW_020702430.1, from coordinate 921 downwards.
GCAGGACCCTAACCTGGTGGGGAGGGAACGCCCAGGGACACGGCTCAGGGAGGCTGCGGCTTCAGACCCAGCCGGCGAGAGAGAGCAGGTGGCCATCCCTGTCCCAGCTGCTGAGTTCCAGGCCGAGGTGCAGAAAGATCCCTCCTTGCGGAAGATAAGGGACCTGGCCGACCTCGGTGCGGTACAGACCATGGGGAGAGGTGGCCGGAAAAGGTTCCTGTGGGAGAAGGGGTTCCTGTACCGAGAATGGGCTTCCCCAGGGAAGATGGAGTCAGGGGGGATCAGGAGACAGCTGGTGGTACCCCAGAAGTATCGCCGCCAGCTGCTGTACCGGGCCCATGACATTCCCCTCTCAGGGCACCAGGGAACCTGGCGTACCCAGCAGAGGCTGCTACGGAGCTTTTACTGGCCTGGGGTCTTTGTTACTGTCCGGCAGTACTGCCAATCCTGTGACCCCTGTCAGAGGGGGAGGAAGGCCCGGGACAAGGGGAAAACGGCTTTAGGACCCTTGCCCAGCATAGAGGAGCCTTTCCAGAGGGTGACCAAGGTTAAAAGGGGGGCTCTGAACCAAGAGAGCCCGAAGCACAGACCTCCAGACTGGAGCACTGGGAGAAGACCCCAGCCCAGTTGGAACCCCAGGGGTATTGGGGTGGGAAAAGGGCACAGGCCGCATAACCCTTCCCACATGCGAACTACGAGTGCCATCGAGCACCCCCGACCTAAGGGGGGGCGTGAAACTGGAGGGGCCCGGTGTAATTCTCACCAAGGAATGGGAGGGATGCTGGGGCATCCATGGGAACGGGGGTAGGTTCGAACTTCCCCGGGTCACTGGCTGAAGTGACCCCGCTCAGTTCGGTCTCGGAGGGGGGAGAGATGTGACGAACTGGGACTGTTCTTAAAGTAGTCTGTGAAGGCTGACAG
>NW_020702429.1:0-1069 GCF_002925995.2 Terrapene triunguis | reverse complement strand
TACACCCGTATTTGCCCACTGAGGTGTTGATGGGGGGGGACCTGGAGGACTGGCCAAGCAACCCCCAGAATGCACTGGTTGTGACCCGCAGTCAGAGCCGGCGAGGAGCACTGCGCCCTGACCTTGGGGAGGGTGCCTTGCCCGAGGCGCAGGACCCTAACCTGGTGGGGAGGGAACGCCCAGGGACACGGCTCAGGGAGGCTGCGGCTTCAGACCCAGCCGGCGAGAGAGAGCAGGTGGCCATCCCTGTCCCAGCTGCTGAGTTCCAGGCCGAGGTGCAGAAAGATCCCTCCTTGCGGAAGATAAGGGACCTGGCCGACCTCGGTGCGGTACAGACCATGGGGAGAGGTGGCCGGAAAAGGTTCCTGTGGGAGAAGGGGTTCCTGTACCGAGAATGGGCTTCCCCAGGGAAGATGGAGTCAGGGGGGATCAGGAGACAGCTGGTGGTACCCCAGAAGTATCGCCGCCAGCTGCTGTACCGGGCCCATGACATTCCCCTCTCAGGGCACCAGGGAACCTGGCGTACCCAGCAGAGGCTGCTACGGAGCTTTTACTGGCCTGGGGTCTTTGTTACTGTCCGGCAGTACTGCCAATCCTGTGACCCCTGTCAGAGGGGGAGGAAGGCCCGGGACAAGGGGAAAACGGCTTTAGGACCCTTGCCCAGCATAGAGGAGCCTTTCCAGAGGGTGACCAAGGTTAAAAGGGGGGCTCTGAACCAAGAGAGCCCGAAGCACAGACCTCCAGACTGGAGCACTGGGAGAAGACCCCAGCCCAGTTGGAACCCCAGGGGTATTGGGGTGGGAAAAGGGCACAGGCCGCATAACCCTTCCCACATGCGAACTACGAGTGCCATCGAGCACCCCCGACCTAAGGGGGGGCGTGAAACTGGAGGGGCCCGGTGTAATTCTCACCAAGGAATGGGAGGGATGCTGGGGCATCCATGGGAACGGGGGTAGGTTCGAACTTCCCCGGGTCACTGGCTGAAGTGACCCCGCTCAGTTCGGTCTCGGAGGGGGGAGAGATGTGACGAACTGGGACTGTTCTTAAAGTAGTCTGTGAAGGCTGACAG
>NW_020702428.1:0-2542 GCF_002925995.2 Terrapene triunguis | reverse complement strand
TGTGACGAACTGGGACTGTTCTTAAAGTAGTCTGTGAAGGCTGACAGGGGAGTGTGGCTGGGATAGCCGGCATTGGGGGATGGGAGCCTGACTGAAAATACCTGAGCCTGTAACATGAGAACCCAGGAGGGGGCTGGGACCAGGTGACACCGTGCCCCGGAGACTGAACAAAGGCTGGGGGAGGGGTCGCTGAAGGGGGAGTCTCAGAGGCTGGCTAGTGACTAGGGCTTGGGGCAGACAGGGCTCTGATCCCCTAAGGGGGCTAGGGTGCCCGGGGACCCCAAGATGGACCTAACTGAGGGGGTCCTGTTGTCTGCGCCTGTAAGACCTGTCTTGGACTGTATTCCTGTCATCTAAATAAACCTTCTGCTTTACTGGCTGGCTGAGAGTCATGGTGAATCCCAGGACGCCGGGGGTGCAGGGCCCCGAGTCCCCCCACACTTCGTGACAACTGGTGGCAGCGGTGGGATCTACTGCACCCCGTGGACGGCGCTTCCTGCAGTAAGTGACTGGGGAGCAGCAAAACGAAGGGGGATCGACGGGGACCAGGTGGGCTGGAGAATCAGAGAGAGATGGTTTCAGGGGGCGATTAACTCCTGGGAGTGTGTGACCAGTGAGAAGGACTTTTGCAGTAACAGGGTCCCCTGGGGGATCGCAGCGAGCGGTCCCGGGGCGGAGGAGTCTGCAGCTCGACCCTGGCAGAGAGGTGGTGACCTGAAGAGGGGCTGGCACACCAGGGGTCCCCCTGGAACGGTGGAAAGCGGAGAGCACAGGCCGGCGAGTGGCCAGCAGGAGGATGTATGCTAAACGCCTCAAGAGTGACCTGGTGGAGCTGTGCAGGCAGAGGGGGCTGCGCATTGGGAGGTCCACCAAAGAACAGCTCATTGCCCGGCTGGAGGAGAGGGATCGCTTGGATGAACCGAGCCCTGTCCCTGAGGGAAGCCGCCCGGTGGATGCAGCGCGGGCCCCGGGGCCTGACATGGCTGGGAGGGGTCAGACTGCTGCCGAGGACATCCCGAGACCCTGCCTACCTATACCTAGGGGAGGGGTTGGGGGAAGCCCAGCGACTACCGAGGGCACCCTGACCCCGGCAGCCAGCAGGGGATCGTCCCGGCGGAGCTCCCTGTCCCGGGAACGGATGCGACTGGAATGTGACAGGGAGCTGAGACTGAAGGAGCTCGAGTTAAGGCAGCAAGAACTGAGGCAGGAGCGGGAAGAGAAGGAGAGACAACGTCAGCATGAGCGGGAAGAGCGGGTAGAACGGGAAAAACAGCGTCAGCATGAGCTGGAACTGGCCAGGCTGAAGAACAGTGGGGCCCCAGCTGCGGTGAGCGAGGGGGGACCCAAGACTGCCAAGAGATTTGATAAGTGCTTGCTGGCCCAGCGTAAGGAGGGAGAGGACATGGATACCTTCCTGACGGCCTTTGAGAATACCTGCGAGCTGCTCCAGGTTGACCCTGCAGATAGGCTCCAGTTTCTCATTCCCTCACTGGACCCCACAGCTAGGGAGGTGTACAGCCGACTGAAAGGGGCGGAGACAGGGGACTACGAACTGTTCAAAAAGGCCCTGCTCCGCGAGTTTGGGCTGACCCCTGAGATGTACCGGCAAAGGTTCCGGAATCAGCGTAAAACCAGTGAGGTCACATACCTGCAACTAGCCAACCGGGCGCAGGGGTATGCCCGCAAGTGGACGGCTGGGGCCCAAACTATAGAGGACCTACTTGACCTAGTCGTACTGGAGCACGTGTATGAGCAGTGCCCATCCGACCTGAGGCGATGGTTGATGGACCAAAAGCCAGAGAACCCGCAGCACGCAGGCCAGTTGGCCGACGAGTTTGTGAACAGTCGGGCAGGGGCTGGCAGGGAGGAGTCCCAAAGGAGCAGGCCCGCTGCCATGCAGAGAGAGAGTCACCCGGGTACCTCCCAAAAGGGGAATGTGGGGAATCCCCTCCCATGGGGAATGCCCAGGGTCAGGGACAACCGACCGGCTCGAGGGGACACATGGGACATGGTCTGCTATCACTGTGACCAGAGGGGTCACCTACGGGCCCAGTGCCCCAGACTCAGGGACAGACTGAGCAGACCAGACCCACCGAGGGTTGACTGGGTAGAGACCCAGCCGGGCGAGAGGCGGCACTCCCAGGGAAGGGGGGCTGGCAGAATACCACCTGCTAAGGAGGAAGGAGAGCTCCAGGCCAGCTCCTCTGGGGGGCTGGATGCTCTAGACTCGGGGTTTTTGGTTTATACGGTGGGCGCAGGGCGGTCCCTCCGGAGAGAGTACCTTGTTCCCCTGGAGGTGGATGGGAGGAAGGTCGATGGATACTGGGATACGGGCGCAGAGGTGACACTGGTCCGGCCCGAGGTGGTGGCCTCAGATCGGATGGTGCCCAACACCTTCCTGACTCTGACGGGGGTGGGTGGGACCCCATTCAAGGTACCTGTGGCGAGGGTACACCTGAAGTGGGGGCCCAAGGAGGGCCCCAAGGACGTGGGGATACACCCGTATTTGCCCACTGAGGTGTTGATGGGGGGGGACCTGGAG
>NW_020702427.1:0-1023 GCF_002925995.2 Terrapene triunguis | reverse complement strand
CCTCGTTGTTGGTTGCTTGGGGTCCCTGGGAGGTATCCACGGAGAGTGTTGGGATACTGATGGGGTCCCCGCCTAGAATCGCATGCAGATGCTCATAGAAGCGGCATGTCTGTGCCTCAGCACCAGAGTGACTGTTCGCTTCCCTTGTCTTCTGGTAGGCTTGCCTGAGCTATCTTATTTTTACACAGCACTGCTGTGTGTCCCTGGTGTAGCCTTTTCCCCCATGCCCTGTGCGATTTTGGCATAGCTGTCAGCATTTCTTCTGCTGGTTCGGAGCTCTGTCTGCACAGACTCTTCTCCCCACAGAACAATCAGATCCAGTGTCTCCTGTATGCTCCATGCTGGGTAGCCATGGTCAGCTGTGGTGGTGAGCTCTCCATGCTACTCAAACAGGAAATGAAATTCAAAAGTTCCCGGGGCTTTTCCTGTTTACTTGGCTGAAGTGCAGTGGAGTTGTGCTGTCCAGAGTGGACACATTGGAGCACTCTGGGACACCTCCCGGAGGCCAAACAAGTCAAAATACACAGTGCTGTGTCTACACTACCCCTCATTCGACCCGGGAAGGTCGAATCTAGCGCTACTCCTCTCATTGAGGTGGAGTACAGGTGTCGATTTTAAAAGCCCTTTAGGTCGGCAGGAAGGGCTCTGTAGTGTAGACAAGAACATTATAAATTCGACCTAATGTGGGGAATGTTGATCTAATGACATTGTGTAGACCAGCCCTGAGGTCCAGATCCTGAAAGCTACTTTGACTCCTGCCTTCCCTTGATTTAAATTCAATGGAAGTAGGGAGTCTAAATATCTTTGAGGATCTGGGACTAAGTGACTTGCCCGGGGCAGGGCAGGGCAGGGCAGGGATGGGACGGGGGCCCCCACTCCCAACAGCAGAGCCCCTTGGAGGAAGGGTACATCTGCTCTGGAAGCCAGTGTCTGCCAGGGCTGTCCCAAGGCAGCAAGCTGGGCATGGAACAAGAGACAGCAGAAAAACCATTCCATGGGCCACCTTTCCCTGGAGAACTCCCC
>NW_020702426.1:0-1107 GCF_002925995.2 Terrapene triunguis | reverse complement strand
CCTCGTTGTTGGTTGCTTGGGGTCCCTGGGAGGTATCCACGGAGAGTCTTGGGATACTGGTGGGGTCCCCGCCTAGAATCGCATGCAGATGCTCATAGAAGTGGCATGTCTGTGCCTCAGCACCGGAGTGACTGTTCGCTTCCCTTGTCTTCTGGTAGGCTTGCCTGAGCTATCTTATTTTTACACAGCACTGCTGTGTGTCCCTGGTGTAGCCTTTTCCCCCATGCCCTGTGCGATTTTGGCATAGCTGTCAGCATTTCTTCTGCTGGTTCGGAGCTCTGTCTGCACAGACTCTTCTCCCCACAGAACAATCAGATCCAGTGTCTCCTGTATGCTCCATGCTGGGTAGCCATGGTCAGCTGTGCTGGTGAGCTCTCCATGCTATTCAAACAGGAAATGAAATTCAAAAGTTCCCGGGGCTTTTCCTGTTTACCTGGCTGAAGTGCAGTGGAGTTGTGCTGTCCAGAGTGGACACATTGGAGCACTCTGGGACACCTCCTGGAGGCCAAACAAGTCAAAATACACAGTGCTGTGTCTACACTACCCCTCATTCGACCCGGGAAGGTCGAATCTAGCGCTACTCCTCTCATTGAGGTGGAGTACAGGTGTCGATTTTAAAAGCCCTTTAGGTCGGCAGGAAGGGCTCTGTAGTGTAGACAAGAACATTATAAATTCGACCTAATGTGGGGAATGTTGATCTAATGACATTGTGTAGACCAGCCCTGAGGTCCAGATCCTGAAAGCTACTTTGACTCCTGCCTTCCCTTGATTTAAATTCAATGGAAGTTGGGAGTCTAAATATCTTTGAGGATCTGGGACTAAGTGACTTGCCCGGGGCAGGGCAGGGCAGGGCAGGACGGGGGCCCCCACTCCCAACAGCAGAGCCCCTTGGAGGAAGGGTACATCTGCTCTGGAAGCCAGTGTCTGCCAGGGCTGTCCCAAGGCAGCAAGCTGGGCATGGAACAAGAGACAGCAGAAAAACTATTCCATGGGCCACCTTTCCCTGGAGAACTCCCCAGCCCCACTCTGGACGCAGCTGAGAAGAGCTCAGCTCACTGGGTTAGGAGCAGAGCAGGTGGATGCTGAGCTGTACTGAAAGTCTGGCCC
>NW_020702425.1:0-3458 GCF_002925995.2 Terrapene triunguis | reverse complement strand
CTGAGCCGAGTCAGCTGACCGCAGATTTAGTGACGCTTCAGCCATGGCTTATTGCATAGACTGAGGCTCAGCCGGCGGCAGCTCTTCTCTGTTTCCAGCAGGGGGCGGCAAAGGCCTTCAGATCTGGTTCTCGGGAGTTCTGTTCCCCGCTGCGCAGCAAACACCGTAGGTCGCCTCTGCCCCCAGGGCTACCCTGAAAGGGAGATCGGTGACTGAGCAACTGTATGTCCATTGGCGTGTTAACCCTGCTAGCGAGGGTAGCTGCGGCCCCCTGCTGCACAGGATGTGAGCATCTCATGCTCGTAATGTATTTGTCCTCACAATATTCCTCAGCCCCATAGATGCTGGTGCTGGGGGTGCAGCCACACACCCTGGCTTGAAGTGGTTGCCATTATATACAGGGTTTACAGTTTGGTTCAATGGCTCGCAGCACCCCCACTATACAAATTGTTCAAGCACCCCTGCTCAGAGGGAGGGAAGTACATAGCACAGAAGAGGAACTGAGGCAGAGAGACTAAGGGTTTGGCTACACTATGAAAATAGGTCAAGTTTATTCAAGTTGACCTGTAGCCTACGATTTTACAAAATCGATGGTGTATGTCCCCACTATGCACATTCCATCTGCGGAGCGCATCCCCACTACCATGGGTAGCATCGACTCACGGAGCAATGTGGGCAGCTATCCTACAGTTCCTGCTGCCAACTGGGATTCTGGGTTAGGCTCCCAATGCCTGATGGGACAAAAACATTTTCATGAGGTGTTTTGGGTACATATCGTCAGCCTCCCATGATGCACTTGGTTCCTACCTTCCTCCCTCCTTGAAAGCAACGGCAAACAATCATTTTCAGGCCACAGATGCCATAGCATAGCAAGCATGGACCTCACTCATCTATACGCTGTTGTTGTGAGCATCACAAACACCTCACACATCGTCCTGCAGTATTTGCAGAGTCTAGCCAGGAGCAGCCACGCGGAAGAATGTGATGCCAGGCAAATAGCCGTGTTGGAAGCCATGGAACGGAGCAATTCGCACATACTGGCAATGGCAGCCGGGCTTGTTGACACAGTGGAATGCCTCTTCTGGGCCACGGAAACAAGCACAGACTGATGGGACTGCACTGTGATGCAGGTATGGGATGAGGAGCAGTGGCTGCATAACTTTCAAATGCGTAAGGCCACTTTCATGGAACTTTGTGAATTGCTTTCCCCAACCCTGAAGCACAGAAATACCAAAATGAGACCTGCTCTGACAGTTGAGAAGCAAGTGGCGATAGCCCTGCGGAAGCTTGCAACACTAGATTGCTACTGGTCAGTCGGGAATCAGTTTGGAGTGGGTAAATCTACCATGCGGGCTGCTGTGATCCAAGTAGCAAGGGCAATCAATTCACTTCTGCTAAGAAGGGTAGTGACTCTGGGAAACGTGCAGGACATAGGGAACCCCATTGCGGCAAAGCCATCCACTAACTGTGGTGGGACGATAGACGGAACACACATCCCTATCTTGGCACCAGACCACCTTGCCAAAGAGTACATAAACCAGAAGGGCTACTTCTAAATGGTGTTGCGAGTCCTAGTGGATCACAGGGGCTGTTTCACCGACATCAATGTGGGATGGTTGGGAAAGGAACATGACACGCATCTTTAGGAACTCCAGTCTCTTCAGAAAGCTGCAAGAAGGAACTTCCTTCCCAGACCAGAAAATTACCGTTGGTGATGTTGAAATGCCAATAGTTATCCTTGGAGACCCAGCCTACCCCTTGCTCCCATGGCTCATGAAGCCGTACACAGGCAGCCTGGACAGCAGTAAGGAGCAGTTCAACCATAGGCTGAGCAAGTGCAGAATGGTGGTAGAATGTGCCTTTGGATGTTTAAAGGGGTGCTGACTCTTTTACTTTTAGGTTAGATCTCAGCGAAAGCAATATTCCTATTGTTGTTGCTGCTTGCTGTGTACTCCATAATATCTGTGAAAGTAAGAGGGAAAGGTTTCTGGCGGGGTGGGGGGTTGAGGCAGATCACCTGGCTGCAATTATGAGCAGCCAGACACCAGGGCAATAAGAAGAGCCCATCGAGGCGCACTGCGTCTCTGAGAGGCTTTGAAAACCAGTTTCATGAATGATCCAACACTGATGTGACAGTTCTGTGTGTTGTTCCTTACCAACCTGCCCCCTTTTTTGCATCTACTGCCTTGTAAACTAAACCCCCACCAACCACAGTGTGCACAGTGAATAAAGAGCCTCTTGTCCTCCATTTATGCATTTTTATTATGCTAACAAACACTGAACAGAGACAGCAATGAATAGCAATGATAACCAGGGCCTGATAACACAGGGAGGGAGGGGCAAGGACACATAGCTTATTACAATTGCACTGTCTAGCAATCAAAGCTGTGGGAATGAGAGCCTCCTGCTCCATGAACCATCCCCTGGAGCTGAGTTCAAGGGATAATGGAGCTTCTCCCTCCCCTCCTCCCCGCATTCTAGGACGTCTGGGAGAAGAGGATATAGAACTTGGTGAGGAGGGCAGCTAGTTCATCACTGGGTGCAGCAGGACTTTAAGGTCTAGCTGCCTTTCCTGCACCTCAACCAAACGCCTCAACATGTCTGTTTGCTCCCCCATAAGCCGCAACATCTCCTCTGGCATGTTACGCTCTTGTTCCCTGCATGCTTTCCTGCCCTCTTGGTCGGTGCACATGCTCTCCGACAGAGTAAGCCTCCATGCATTCAGCTGGGCCCTGTCAGTCTCGGAGGAACGCATCAAATCACAGAACATGTCTTCCCTTGTCTGCTTTTTTCACCTTCTAATCTGGGACAGCCTTTGTGCTGGAGTGGAGGAAGCACCCAGAGAACATGTTGCAGCTGCAAGGAAAAGCATATATTGTTGAAAACAAAAGGTTAACTGTTGCAATGAATGAAACAATTCACAGCAGTAAATACATTCCCTGAGGTACTCGGCCAAATTTTGTGTTATAAAAGAAGAGCCTGCCAGTAAGGTACAACACATGGCAGAGCGCTGGGCAGCAGATTTCGGTTTGCAGGCAGGCATGGTGAGCACACAGGAAAGGGTAGGCAGTGTCAGGGCACATCCGGGGACATTTTTTAGTGTGGAAACTCTTGGCACATAAACAGGCTTTTCTGGGGACACGCTTTGCATGGCTGCACTGGCCGCCACTGTATCCCAATTGTTTACCTCATATTAAACATCAACCACAATTGCATTTAACCCCTATAATGTGATGACAAGTGTGCACTCACCAGAGGTGCCTTCCTCGCCAACACAGTCCCGCACCAGTGGGTCCTGGGAGGGGATTGGCTCCAGAATTAGGAAAAGGTCCTGGCTGTTGTGGAAAACGGATCCTCCGCTTGCCTGCTGTGCATTCTCCTCCTCTTCTTCTTCCTCATCAACAATGTTCTCCTCGTTGTTGGTTGCTTGGGGTCCCTGGGAGGTATCCACGGAGAGT
>NW_020702424.1:0-2081 GCF_002925995.2 Terrapene triunguis | reverse complement strand
CCGGTTTTGCATTGTGTTATTGAAACGGAACCCCTAGATACAGAACCTGGCCCTTGTTGCTGCCAACTTAGATGGGCAGAAGGGTTACACTTATAAGGAGTCTTGAAGTTTAAATCTCCTCAGTGTGATAGATATGGTTGCTTTGATCTGCTTAGCTCTTGGAAGTCCAGGGGTTCCGGGCTGCTGGCCCCGTGCTGCCCAGCGTCCCTAGGGACAGCTCTGTCCGCCACTAGGGAATTTTTCCCCAAGAACTCCCTGTAACATTTTGCGAACCCCCAGGGGTTCACGAACCCCAGTTTGGGAACCACTGATCTAGAGGCTCCAGCTGAAATCAGAGCCCCATGGTACTTGGTGCTGTGCATACACAAAGTCCCTACCCTGAACAGGTCACAATCTAACTAGGCATGACAGGGCCAGAGGTAGTGACTTGCTCAAGATCACACAGCAGGTGAGTGGCCAAGCCAGGATAGGGTTGCCAGGTGTCTGGTTTTTGACCGGAACACCTGGTCAAAAAGGGATCCTGGCAGTTCCGGTCAGCACCACTGACCAGGCCGTTAAAAGTCCAGTTGGCACGAGGCTGGCAGACTTCCTGCCCGGCTCCTGGGAAGCGGCCAGCATGTCCCTCCGGCTCCTCGGTGGAGGGGTGGCCACGGGGACTCCGTGGGAACTGTGGCCAATGGGAGCTGCGGGGGTGGCACCTGCAGACGGGAGCAGTGCGCAGAGCCCCTGTGGCCACCCCTAGGCTTAACAGAGGGACGTTAGCCACTTCCCGGGAGCCGCCTGAGGTAAGTGCCACTGGGAGCCTACACCCCTCACCCCCTCTTGCACCCCAACCCTCTGCCCCAGCCCAGAGTCCCCTCCTGCGCCCCAAACCCCTCATTCCTGGCCCCACCCCAGAGCCTGCAGCCCCAGCCAGAGCCCTCATGCCCTACCCCAACCCTCTGCCCCATCCTGGTGAAAATGGATGAGTAAGTGAGGCTGGAAGAGAGCGAGTGACGGAGGGAGGGGAATGGAGCGAGCAGGGCCTCGGAGAAGGGGCAGGGCTGTTTGGTTTTCTGCGATTAGAAAGTTGGCAACCCTAAGCCAGGAGCAGGACCCAGATCTTCTGAGGCCCAGTCCAATGCTCTAGTCTAGTCCCAGGCCTATGCTACCTCTCAACGCCTGTTCTGAGAACTGTGCTATTGGTTCTGATGCAAAATAAATAAAAGCCATGTTAGATTTAGCGCCATTAGGAGTAAAAGGGGAGAAACAAATCCCTGCTCCTTTCCCTTATTTTGGTTCCTTCTTCTGCCATTCCCTAGTTCCCTGTCCCTCCCTCTCTCTGCTTCCTTCCCAGCAGAGCAGAGACCGGCAGCTCCAGGTACTAGAGTCTAGGAAGGGCCACAGCAGCAAAACTATAATAAACTCAATGTAAACCACTAACAATGGAGAAGCCAGGAAGGAAGGGAGCAGATAAAAGTGCGACCACTGAGAGTCAAGGAGCTCTTACCACTCCCAGTGTGACAAACTATCACACACTAAAAGCCAGGCACCACCTAAGTAAGGTGCACCAGGTGGCAACACTATAATTCTCTGCTGCCAGCAGGGGGCGGCAAAGGCCTTCAGATCTGGTTCTCAGGACTTCTATTCCCAGCTGCAAAGCAAACACTGTACCTTGCCTCTGCCCCCAGGGCTACTCTGAAAGGGAGATCAATGACTGAGCAACTGGATGTCCACTGGCCTGTTAACCGCTAGCTAAGGTACAGCTAGGGCCCTCAGCTGCACAGGCTGTGAGCACCTGATGCTCTTAATGTATTTGTCCTCACAACATTCCTGGAAGGGAGGGAAGTGCATATCACAGAAGGGGAACTGAGGCAGAGAGACTAAGGCCCAGATCCTCAAAGGTACTTAGGCTCCTCCCTTCCCTTGGTTTAAATTCAATGGAAGTTGGGAGTCTAAATATCTTTGAGGATCTGGGACTAAGTGACTTGTCCAAGGCAGCGCAGGGACGGGCCGGGCCGGGACCCCCCGGCCCCGCACAGCAGAGCCCCTTGGAGGAAGGGCACATCTGCTCTGGAAGCCAGTGTCTGCCAGGGCTGTCC
>NW_020702423.1:0-2983 GCF_002925995.2 Terrapene triunguis | reverse complement strand
CCGGTTTTGCATTGTGTTATTGAAACGGAACCCCTAGATACAGAACCCGGCCCTTGTTGCTGCCAACTTAGATGGGCAGAAGGGTTACATTTTTGGGGGCTCGTCCGGGATTCCCTGGGTCAGTACCCCTCGCAAGCACCTGTTGAGTGTTCCACTGCATTGGGAAACAATTGTGGTTATATTTTGAGGAAATTACTGTTTGCATAATGGCTAATATGTCAGGTTTGTTGGGCCCCGGCCCTGCAGCCTCTAGCTCAGGGGCCGCAGCCTCAGCCAATGATTGGGCAAAAGCACTGGGGCAAATATTGGAAAAGGTTGTGCTGTCCCAGGCTGTTAAACTCTCGTCGTGAGTTAAGATTATTTGCTGGGGCAGAGGAGTTCGAACCCTGGTTGGAGCATACCACTGAAATGCTGCAGGAGTGGGCCGTACCTGAAGCAGAAAAGCGAAGATGCCTAATAGAGAGCCTTAGTGGCCCAGCATTAGATGTGATTCGCACCCTGAAGCTCATTGACCCTGGGGTCAGTGTGAAGGACTGCCTAGAGGCCCTTGATCATACCTTTGGGAGCATAGAGGGCCCTGAAGACAGTTACTGTAAGTTCCTTAATTCCCGACAGCAAATTGGCGAGAAGATTTCAGCCTATATACAGAGGCTGGAGAGACTGCTTCAGAGAGCTGTCATGAGGGGAGCAGTGACTGCTGAACAGATGGATCGGACCAGACTGGCTCAAATTGTAAGAGGAGCTCAGTATCAGAACCCGATTCTACTCCATCTCCAGCTAAGAGAACGACGGGAACATCCCCCAAGTTATTCCCAGCTGATAAAGGAGGTCAGAGAAGAGGAAGAAAGGCAGGTTGCCAGCGAGTTTTGGGAAGCCCAAACATTGGAGCCAGCCGGCACAACACCACTGCAAACGGCCAGTGTACTGATGGTGAGCACCACAGAGGAACTTGCCCAACAAATGCAGGTCCTGACAGAACGGATAGCTGAACTGCAAAGCACCATTGACCGAGCTAAGACTTCCAGGAATAAGGCACCTCTGACTGTGGCGATGGAGAAGTCAGCATTTAGAGCCACCATCCCACGTGGGCGAAGGGGGAAAGGACAATTCTTCTGCTACCGATGTGGTCAGGACGGACACAGTGCTGGCAAGTGCCATAATGAAAAAAACCCCTCCTTAGTGTATGGAAAGCTGAGGATCAGTTGGGAGAGATCCGGTGGCTGCCAGAGAGTCCGGGGACGGGGACCACCCAGGCCTACAGGAGTTGAAGATTCCCCCAGAAACGACCGTCCAGCTGGGATCCCCGCAGGACTGATAGGGCCTCGAGCAGAGGTCATGGTGAAGATTGAAGGGGCGGAGTGTAAAGCCGTGCTTGACACTGGATCTCAAGTGACTATTATATTTCAGTCATTCTACCAACAGATGCTTAGGCACCTGCCTATACAGCCACTGACTGGCGTTGGTCTGTGTGGCCTCAGCATGGATGAATACCCCTACCAAGGGTATGTCATAGTGCACCTGGAATTCCCAGAGGAGGTTGCTGGAGTAAGAGAAGAGGTGGACACAGCTGCATTAATATGCCCTGACCCTAAAGGGACCTCTGATGTGTCTGTGCTGATAGGGACCAACTCCAGTCTCTTCAAGGTGCTCGCGGATTACTGCAGACGACGGGCTGGGGACCAGTACCTGAATACCCTGATGATCCATACGCTTTGTGCTGAAGCCTATAGGAAGATTGAGGGTGCTAAAAAGGAGACATCTGAGCTACCGATTGGGGCGCTGAAGTACATGGGCACAACCCCCTTAGTAGTGCCTGCAAGGACAGAGCAGGAAGTGCTTGTCATGAGTACCCGGCTGAAAGGCAGTAAAGGGGCATTAGCAATGGTAGAGCAGCCAGTTGAAGGAGAGCTCCCGGAAGGAGTGCTGGTCCCCAGTGGAGTCATAACCCTACCTGCTGAAGCCCAGGAAAAGGTGACTATACTGATTGCTAATGAAACAAGTCGAGATGTTGTTGTGAAGCAAGGACAAAAGATAGCAGACCTCTTCGAGCCTGAATCAATTGTAAAACCCCAGTGTGAGACTCAAGTTCCGACAATAGACCCAGCAAAGTTTGACTTTGGAGATTCACCGTTGTCCGAGGAGTGGAAAGATCGCCTGAGGAGGAAACTTTGTGAAAGATCCAAGGTGTTCTCATTGCATGAGTGGGATGTGGGATGTGCAAAAGGAGTAGAGCACAACATCAGACTACATGACTCTCGACCTTTCAGGGAGAGATCTAGGAGGATTGCCCTCTCCGAGATGGAAGATGTGCGACAACATCTTCAAGAGCTGGCTGCGAATGGCATCATTACAGAGTCCCGCAGCCCATACGCCTCACCCATTGTGGTGGTCCGTAAAAAGAATGGGAAAATCCGGATGTGTATTGACTACCGCACCCTAAACCGCCGTACTGTGGTTGACCAGTACACAATGCCCCGAGTCCAAGATGCCTTAGACTGTTTGCTAGGAAGCCAGTGGTTCTCTGTGTTGGATCTTCGGAGTGGATACTACCAGATCCCTCTGGGTGAAGAAGATAAGGAGAAGACAGCCTTCATCTGCCCATTAGGGTTTTATCAGTTTGAACGCATGCCCCAAGGGATTTCTGGAGCACCTGCCACATTTCAACGTCTTATGGAGAAAGTTGTGGGAGACATGAATTTACTGCAAGTGTTAGTTTATTTGGATGACCTGATTGTGTTTGGAAGAACCTTGGAGGAGCATGAAGAAAGACTTCTTAAAGTGCTTGATAGGTTAGAGGATTATGGTTTGAAGCTTTCAATTGACAAATGCCAGTTCTGCAGGACCTCAGTGAAGTATGTGGGTCACATCGTGTCCCAAGAGGGTGTGAGTACTGATCCTGACAAAATAGAAGCACTCACTACATGGCCATGTCCAAATAACTACAGAGAACTCAAGACCTTTCTTGGGTTTAGTGGCTACTACC
>NW_020702422.1:0-2861 GCF_002925995.2 Terrapene triunguis | reverse complement strand
TAACTACAGAGAACTCAAGACCTTTCTTGGGTTTAGTGGCTACTACCGCAGATTTGTGAAAAACTATGCTACGATTGTAAAACCTTTGAATGATCTTACCAGGGGATACCAGTCCAGCAGGAACAAATCTAAGACCAAGAATAAGGGGAGGTCCCCAAAGCCTCCTGTGCAGAGACACTATGGCCCCTTCGAACCATTTGGGCCACGGTGGGATGAGAGATGTGAAAGGGCTTTTCGAGAAATCATTACTTGCCTAACTCATGCTCCAGTCCTAGTCTTTGCTGACCCAAGCAAACCATTTATCCTGCATACTGATGCCAGTTTGGAGGGTCTGGGAGCAGTACTGTACCAGGAACTGGAAGGAAAACGTAAACCTGTAGCCTTTGCCAGCCGAGGACTGTCTGATAGTGAAACTCGCTATCCCACCCACAAGCTGGAGTTCTTGGCCTTGAAATGGGCCATCACTGAGAAATTTCGAGACTACTTATATGGTGCTCAGTTCCAGGTGTGGACAGACAACAACCCACTGACCTATGTGTTAACAAGTGCTAAGCTGGATGCTACAGGGCAAAGATGGGTGGCCGCTTTGGCTAGCTATGACTTCAGCATTCAATACCGATCAGGGAGAAGCAATGTAGATGCAGATGCATTGTCCAGGCGTCCACAGGCACCAGGCGTTGCTGTGATACCCACAGATGGAGTGAGGGCTATTTGCAGTGTGAGTCGCCGGGAGCCAGAGTCCCATGAAAGTCTTCATGGATGTGCTGCAGAAGCTTTGGGCCTGCCCCCTGAATGCGTGCCTTCTGCTTCAGTGAACTATATTGCGTTGGACCAATCTCCTTTGCCCATGTTCAATGCGGCTGACTGGCAGGAAGCCCAGCTGCAAGATATTGACATTCGTGATACACTACTTGCCAAAAGGGAGGGGCGAAGCCCAGCTGTGGTTGTCCCACCTAACCCGGAGGGTAAACTACTATTGAGAGAATGGACCAAACCGAAACTGATTCAGGGAGTGCTACACCGAGTGACCACAGACCCTTTACAAAAACAACGAGCACAGCTAGTGCTGCCAAAAGAGTACAGAGCCCTGGCCATGAGGGCCCTGCATGATGACTTTGGACATTTAGGGATGGAGAGGACCCTGGAACTTATTCGTAGTAGGTTCTATTGGCCTCGGATGGCTGAAGATGTTCGCAGGAAATGTGAGCCCTGCGCTCGATGTGTTCAAAGGAAGACTCTGCCCACGAGGGCTGCATATCTGAAGAACATCACCAGCAACAAACCTCTGGAGCTGGTATGCATTGATTTCTTGTCTTTAGACGTAGACAAGAGAAATATTGGGAACATTCTAGTAGTGACTGACCATTATACGCGATATGCGCAGGCATATCCCACACGTGATCAGAGGGCCACCACTGTCGCTCGAGTACTGTGGGAGAAATATTTCTCAGTTTATGGATTTCCAGCCCGGATACACTCGGATCAGGGGCGGGACTTTGAGAGTCACCTTCTGAAGGAGGTGCTGAGGATGGCGGGAATTAAAAAGTCTAGGACAACGCCTTATCACCCTCAAGGTGATCCACAGCCAGAGAGGTTCAACCGAACCCTATTAGATATGTTGGGGACTTTGCGGCCGGAGCAGAAGGCAACCTGGAGCCAACATGTCGCATTTCTGGTGCACGCCTACAATGCCACAAAGAATGATGCTACAGGAGTCACCCCATATCTCTTAATGTTTGGGCGAGAACCAAGATTACCCATAGACCTGTGCTTTGGTGTATCAGAGGATGGAGATAGCTATGAAACTCATCAGCAATATGTATCCCGACTAAGAGAAAAGCTGCGGGATGCTTATCACTTAGCTACATCTGCGGCTCGGAAGAACGCAGACCGGAACAAACATCGATATGATGCTAGGGTACGTCTGCAAGAACTCCAGCCGGGGGACAGAGTCCTGCTGCGAAATTTGGGTATTACTGGCAAACACAAGATAGCTGACAGATGGAAGGCAATACCTTACTTGGTGATGGAAAAGCTAGGAGACCTGCCGGTCTACAAGATCAAACTTGAAGATGGTCCAGGGCAGACAAAGACAGTGCATAGAAACCTTTTGCTCCTTGTGGGGGAATTGGTAGACACCCCGTATGAGATGGGCCACAACAGGGCAACCGGGCGGAACGAAGGTGCTGGACCAAAGCTGCCCTCCAACGTGGACAGCCAGCCCCCTGCAGCTAACCTACCCCTATGCAGCACATGCGAGAGTGAGTCTGAGGAGGAAGACACAACCATGGTGTATCCTGGGATGGAGACAAGATTTCAGTCTCGATCAGCATCAAAAGAGAGCTCCTCCTCTTCCGCCCTAAACCCCATGGCAGAAGTATTTAGGCCCATTCCTGACACCCCTGGGCCACTGGTGGGACCCCCATGTGATGACACACACAGGTTATTGGACAGTGGAGACATACAGGTGGAGGATGTCCTGGGCACCTTGGACCCTCCACTGTTAGAACTAGAACTGCAGGGGCCTATGCCAGTAGCCGAGGGGCCCTCAAAGGAAACCTCTCCATCTGTCGTTCAAGAGGCTGTCCACTCTACCACGGTAACAGAGAGTCTCAATAGACGAGACAGGGTAATAAGACCAGTAAAACGGTTGACTTATGATGCACCTGGGGTGACTAGTGAGGAACCAATATGTTTAGCACACAGGCTTGTGGAAGCTAAAGTGGGCTATCTGAGGCCCTTTGGAGGGAACCAGTGAGTTGGTATAATAGGGAGTGTGATTTGTCGGGACGACAAATTCTCGGCTGGGGGGAGGATGTAAGCAGAGTCAGGATGAGCTCTACCCTGACATCTGGTGGTGA
>NW_020702421.1:0-3506 GCF_002925995.2 Terrapene triunguis | reverse complement strand
CTGAGGGTCAGTCGGCGGCAGGTGCCAGGCTGTTACCTAGTCCTGAGACAAGGTGGGGGAGGGGATGTCTGTTATGGGGCCAGCTTCTGTTGGTGGGACAGACGAGCTTCCGAGCCACACCGAGCTGCTCTTCGGGCCAGGCTGTGTACGCGTGTCTCTCTCACCAACAGAAGCTGGTCCAATAAAAGCGATCACCTCCCTCACCTTGTCTCGCTAACATCCTGGGACCAACACGGCTCGAATAACACTGCATCCAAAAATCATGAGTTTTTAAAAAACTGCTACTACCGTTTTCATTTGGTGTCTGGTTTTTGAGGCTTCAGGTCTTATGTTTTGAAGCTTTTTCTATGCAGTGCTGGAAAATGATGAGGTTTTTAAATGGAAGCTGAGATTCTCACATAATCTCATGACTCCATGAGTTGGGGCTTTAAGGCAAAGCACCAATTGTCATGAGTGAGACAGATGATAAAGTGAACTGAGTAAGAGTAAATCCAGCAGCCTGCTTTGTTGCTAAATTAAAGCAGTGAATGATCAGTTTTATTGGGTAATCATCACAAAGGCCAAAGAATGGGAGCCCAACTCCCACCCCCCCCCAAATTCTAGGGAAGTTCTGATCCAAATGTCATTGCTTGGGTTTCTCTCTATGATGGGCCAGAGTAGAGCCCTAAATCCAAACGTGTTCGGTCTTAGGGGGAGTTCAGATTTTGATCTGAATCCGGAGCAGGTTTGGTCCAAACTCTTCCAAAAATGTGCCTATGACACACCGCCTGAGGGGGGGGGGAAGAAGAGGAAGCTTTAGGGGATGGGGTAGTTTTGTGTCATTACTGAGATGCATTCACTTTCAGAACAGCTTGACGCTTTCCTTAACATTGCTGTGGGGAATGCAGGAGGGATTGGGGATGGGGTGAGAGGGCATCAGTGCCTGCAGGAAGGGTTAACAGCTTAGATGGGCAGGGGAGGGTCAGGTCAGCCAGGCTTTGACTGTGGACTGGCTCCTGATCACAGCCTTTTCCTATCTCCCTGCCCACCTATTGTCTTTCCAGCCTCGGGCCCACACGCCTTTCCCCTCTCCAGCTCCCTTTCACTAACTGGCCAGGAATCTCCCCACGCTGCACTGGGACACTGGTCCCCTTCCTGTGTTCCTGATGCAGTCTCCCACAGCTGTAGGGAATTAAGAGCAGCTCTGCAGAAGGAGGTGAAGCTGGGTCTAAAAGTAAAGAGGCCACTGAGAGGCAAGGTTTAGAGCGTAGCGTTTTGCACACACCCAGGATTTAGGTCAATAGAAAGATCGTTCCCTCTGTGGCTGCACATGGGAAGGAACCAGCCTGGGCATACCGAGGGGTGGGGGGATGAGGGAGGAGTGCCAGCTCCCTGCCAGCACCACACAGGGCCGGCGCAACCCATTAGGCGACCTAGGCGGTCGCCTAGGGCACTAACATTTGGGGGGGGGCAGCCGGATCTTTGGCCTCCCCGGTCGTTGGCGGTATTTCGGGGGCGGGACCTTCCGCCGCCTTTGTCAGGGGCGGTATTTTGGGGGCGGGACCTTCCGCTGCCTAGGGCAGCCAAAAAGTTGGCGGCGCTCCTGGCACCACACCTTGCACAGAGGAGCTGGGGAGAGCTATGCAGCTGCCAGGTACATCCAGTGGATTAGGCACCAACTCCCCTGCCTCTGCTGCTGGGGTGACTAGTCCCCCTCCCACACAGTCCCCCAAAATGATGAGAATGTTGCAAGCTGAACCTTGTAGGGTGAAATCCTGGCCCTGGCGAAGGCAGTAGCAAAACCACCATTGGCTTCAATAGGATTTCACTGGTAGCATTTCCTCTCCCACATGGACCCAACTTCTTGCCTCTCCCCCTTAAAACACTCTCCCAGGAGACCTCTCTACCCTTGGCCCCAGGGCTCCTGTTCAAAGCAGCGGGAGCAAAATGGCCATAAAAATATTGAAACACTAATCTTGGGGCTGACAAGGCCCGAGCTAATGTCACTGCTCCATCGCTTGTTTTTGCTGCATCCTTTGCCCCACCCTTCATCTGGATAGTTAGCCTGTAAAGTGTGTGGAACAGAGATCTTATCTTCATCCTGATCTCACACATCCTTTCACAGCAAATGGGGAAATTGAGGGACAGGGAGTTTAAGTGACTCACCCGAGATCACATCAAGGGATTGCACGCTAGCAGAGAAAACGGGCATGCTTTTAAATAGCTATTGTGTTCCATTTCTCAAACTGTAGGGTTTTTGTTAAAAGCCAATGTTTATATAGGACTTAAACATTAATCTTTTGTGCAACTGCATTTAATATGCCTATTATTATTTATATTACAGTCATGGGCGCCAGGTTTGTATAATTTTGGTGGTGCCCAGAATGGGTCCAAGCAGAACCATCTCTGGAGCAACCGCCCCGGCCCCCGCGCTTTGGGGGGCCCAATGCTTCAGGAGGACGCGGGGTCCAGGCAGAGCTGTCCTGTCCATAGGACAGACCGGGGCAACCGCCCTGGGCCCCGCGCTTTGGGGGGCCCCATGCTTCAGGAGGACACAGGGTCCAGGGTGTCCTGGGGGGTTAGTGGGGGGCCTGGGGCCAGCAGCAGCAAGCAACCTGGCCGCAGCCCTCCCCTGCTCCACCCCCATTCCACGCCTTCCTCCAAACCCCCACCTCTTTCCGGCTTCCGCCCTCTCCCCCGAGTGACGCCAGGAGCCTGTGGGGCAGAGTGGATCAGGGTGGGCTGGGGCTGGGTCGCTTGCTGCTGCCAGCGCCAGGCACCCCGCTAACCCCACAGGCCGCCCTGGACCCCACGTCCCCCCAAAGAGCGGAGCCCCCCGAAAGCGCGGTAAGCCCAAACATTGGTGGAGCCAGGCCCACGTTCCTAAATATTGGTGGAGCACGGGCACCATGGGCCATATAACTCGCTGCCTATGATTACAGCAGCATCTAGAGCAGTGGTTCCCAAACTTTAACAACCTGTGAACAACCCCTTTCACTAAAATATCAAGTCTCGTGAACCTGCTCCTAAAAATGAATATTTCCAGGGATTTTCTCCTTTACCTGAGTATAAATTATAAAAGCAGTGATGTTGGAAATATATATTTTTTATGACAAGCTTATTACACACTATTTATTATTAAGTATTATTTATCATTACAGTATTTTTATTACATTATGAAAACAGTAACACTCTTCCAAGCTCTCACTTTCGTAGCTTGTGTCACTTTGAATAAGCCTGTTATAAGACAAGCTCCTATGTTTCATCAAGGAGTATCAGATGAGAAACAGCATGAATGTATTTAAGAAGCCAACTCAAAGAGTTCTTCGTACACAAGCATTCAGGTCTTGAGCAGTCCAGGCAAACAACACATGTTGCAACAAAGCTTAAACTTGTTCTTCATAATAATTTTAAAAACAATACTAGCTGCCTATTTAATTTTAAAAACAGCAAAAAATATCCACCTCCCTTTCCATTTCTGATGTAAGCAGAGTCAGGATGAGCTCTACCCTGACATCTGGTGGTGA
>NW_020702420.1:0-1353 GCF_002925995.2 Terrapene triunguis | reverse complement strand
GATGTAAGCAGAGTCAGGATGAGCTCTACCCTGACATCTGGTGGTGAATTATGGCGAGTGTGGAAAAGAACTCCAGGGGCTGATCTTGTTTGCATAGGCACACCCACTCGCCTGGCATGAAACACAGCAACTGAAAGTGGTTACTTTGGCTGGTGTGGGATCCCCAGTTTCTCTATTATTGGGGCAGGAAGAATAAAGTTTTGTTACTCTGATTCTGTGAATCAAGGCCAGTGGAACTGTTGTATGACAGAAGGACTGAGTGAGTCCTTCACCATTACCTAAGTAGCACTTGCTTGACAAGGGGCATGGGTTACAAAACCCAGTGAATTGAGAGAGGATGGGGACAGGTATTTGTACCTGATGGTATGGGCCCCCCCTCTGAGGGTTTGAAACACCAATTGCACCGCCTCCTCTCTCCACTGTTGAATGTCAGAGCTAACTTTGATTCCCTTAGGAGTCTAGTTACAGGCTGCTGAGCTGAATTCACTTTGGGCCAATGGTGCACCAGCACTGGGGCTCCCCTACTATACTAAGAGCTGAAATCACAAAAGAGCTGATGTTATTAAGAGCTGAGATCACTGAGTGCTGTGTTAACTAGTGGGGGAGCCTGAAGCTATATTGCTCAGCAGCTGGCGGAGCAATTTGTGGGGACGACTGGAGGAGCAGTGAGCGGCGTGGAGCCTTGTGGGGCCGGTTGGAGTGGCCCAAGGAACGGCGAGCGGAGCTGTTTGCGGGGATGGCTGGAACGGCTCACAGGTCGGTGAGCGGAGCGGAGTGGAGCAGCTTGTAGAGCGGAGCAGTTCGTGGGATGGCAGGAAAGTGGACTGGCTCGTGGTAAAGGCTGCGGCGGAACCCCCACGGAGAAACAGACGGCTGGCCAGCCTTGGATCACGTAAGGTGCCCCTTAACACCCTGCGTGCCCCCCCTTTTTTACTCTTGGGCTGCACTGACCAGGGACAGAGACTTTGGGGATTGTTGGACTTTTGGGACTTTGGGGGTTGCTGGACCCAAGAGACTTTGGGGGTGTTGGACTTTGGGGACTCTGGGTGATTTTTGGGTTGCTGGATTCAAGAACCAAAGGGAAAGGACACAGCCCCATTTGCTGGGGTGGGTTTGGCTCATGGTTTGTGTTATGAATCCTGTTTGTGGTGTTTTTCCAATTTTATGCTGATGTCGTTTACCTCATGTTATTAAACATTTTCTGCTACACTCAGACTCCGTGCTTGCGAGAGGGGAAGTATTGCCTCTTAGAGGTACCCAGGGGGGTGGTATGTAATTGTCCCAGGTCACTGGGTGGGGGCTCGAGCCGGTTTTGCATTGTGTTATTGAAACGGAACCCCTAGATACAGAACC
>NW_020702419.1:0-5926 GCF_002925995.2 Terrapene triunguis | reverse complement strand
TTAATTAAAAGCCTTCTTTTTTAAGAACCAGATTGATTTCTCCTTGTGTTAAGATCCAAGGGGGTTTGGATCTGTATTCACCAGGAGTTGGTAGGAGGAAGGAGGGGGGACGGTTAATTTCTCCTTGTTTTAAGATCCAAGGGGGTTTGGATCTGTGTTCACCAGGGAATTGGTGAAAGGGTTCTCAAGGCTTCCCAGGGAGGGGATTCTTGACATGGTGGCACAGCGGTGGAGATCGTTTAAACCCAAAAGCCAGTAAGAGATTTTTTTTTCCTTCTAGCTGCTTGGGAGCAGAGCTGAAGGTAGATGCATATCTTATCTCTCCTTGCCTGAAGGCAGAGGTGTTAAGTTTTTTTTAACGAGGGGCTTTGTTAAGAGAAGGGTTCAATCAGTGAGCAAACTTTGAACTGGTAAAGGTAATTTACAGGCTGAATTGGTTTTTTTTTTCTTTTTACATCCTCGGAAGTAGCTAGTTAGAAAGTCTCTGTTAACTCAGCAGCAGCCAGAGCTAAGTACATCCCAGTTTCAGTCAACTGCAGAGGGGTGTGACCCAGCACAAGAAAACAGGAAAATGACTACCAAAGAAGAAAAAGCTAAAGAGGAGGCCCACAGGAGAGCTATGGAGCTGAAAGAAAGAGAGAGAGCTGAGAGACAGAGAAGAGAAAGCCAAAGAGGGGGCCCACAAGAGAGAGATGGAGCTGAGAGACAGAGAAGAGAAAGCCAAAGAGGAGGCCCACAAGAGAGAGATGGAGCTGAAAGAAAAAGAGATGGAGCTGGAAAAAGCCAAAGAGGAGGCGAGAGAAAAAGAAAGGAAGCATGAACTGGAAGCAGCAAGGGCTAAGCAGGATGCATCAGACCATCCTAGCAACTCCTCTCCAGGTACCACTTCCCATCCCAGGAAATTCCCCACCTACAAGGCAGGCGATGATACTGAGGCCTTCTTAGAAAATTTTTAAAGGGCCTGCCTTGGATACAGCATCCCTCCACCCCAGTACATGGTAGAGCTGAGACCGCAGCTCAGTGGACCCTTAGCAGAGGTGGCGGCTGAAATGCCTAAGGAACACATGAACAGTTATGAACTTTTTAAAAACAAGGCCAGACTCAGAATGGGGCTAACACCCGAGCATGCCCGTCGGCGGTTCAGAGCCCTAAGGTGGAAACCAGATGTGTCATTTACCCGGCATGCCTACCACATTGACAAAAATTGTGATGCCTGGGTATCAGGAGCAAATGTTAAATCTCTGGAAGATCTGCTTTCCCTAGTAAAAATGGAGCAGTTTTTAGAGGGTGTTCCTGAGGAAATAGAAAGGTACATCCTAGATAGGAAGCCCAAAACTGTAACCGAGGCGGGGGAGATTGGAGCCAAATGGGTGGAGGTGACAGAAAAGAAAAAAGCTAGTAGCAGTTGGAGCGAATATCAGAAGGGGCAAGCCGAAACAAAACCTTATCACCAGGGACAACCCAAGGCCCCACCCACATCCCAAGGGAAACCCCAGACGCCTTCTCACCCCACCCCACCAGTCTCCACCAACCAACATCGCCCCGGTGATACCTTAGCAGGGCGATGTTTTAAATGTAATGAACTGGGGCATATAAAGGCTCACTGCCCCAAGAACCCCAACCGATTACAGTTCATTACACCCCAATCACACCAAAGATCCCCAGACCCAGATGCCTCTCTCATACCCTCGGAGCGAAGGGAAACCTTGAGAGTGGGCGGAAAGAAGGTTATCGCTTGGAGGAATACTGGGGCACAAGTGTCAACTATCCACCAATCCCTAGTAGACCCCAAACTCATCAACCCGGAGGCTACAGTGACAATTCAACCCTTCGTGTCACGGTCTGTAACCTTGCCTACAGCCCAGTTGCATGTCCAGTACAAGGGCTGGGCAGGAATGTGGACTTTTGCAGTCTATGACAATTATCCCATCCCCATGCTGCTGGGGGAAGACTTGGCCAACCATGTGAAGCTAGCCAAGAGGGTGGGAATAGTCACCCGCAGCCAGGCTAAGCAAGCTTTCACCCCCACCCTGTTCCTGAGCCGTCCACCAGAGCCCCGTCTGTGTTACCGGAGACCCAAACACAGGTGGTGGAACCGGATCCCCTGCCAACGACTGCAACAGCCGTAGTGGATCCAATCCCAGAGACCCAGCCAAAGCCAGTCCCAGAACCGGAACTGGCAACACAACCAGCACCAGAACCATTGCCAGCACTGAGTCCAGCGCTTGCAACCCCGTCTACAACTCCAATGCCAGAGGGCACCAGCGAGCCTGAACTGGCGGAAGCAGCAGATAACCCTACCCAAGAGGCTCAGCCAGAGCCTGAAATACCACATAGTGCACCAGCGGACAGCGGTTCATAGTCAATGGAAACAGCCCCAGCACCTGCATCGCTTCCAGAGGGACCAAGCCCCAGTCCACAGTCCAAGGAGGAACTGATGTCTCCAGTATCAAGGGAACAGTTCCAGGCCGAGCAGGAAGCAGATGACAGCCTTCAGAAAGCTTGCGCGGCGGCGCGGAGCACCCCACCGCCTCTCAGCTCTTCTAACCGATCCCGGTTTGTTGTAGAACAAGGACTTTTATACAAGGAGACTCTTTCTGGTGGGCACCAGGAAGACTGGCATCCTCAAAGACAGTTGGTGGTTCCCACTAAGTATCGGGTAAAGCTCTTGAGCTTAGCCCATGATCATCCCAGTGGCCATTCTGGGGTGAACAGAACCAAAGACCGGTTGGGGAAGTCCTTCCACTGGGAGGGAATGGGCAAGGACGTTGCTAATTATGTCCGGTCTTGTGAGGTGTGCCAACGAGTGGGAAAGCCCCAAGACCAGGTTAAAGCCCCTCTCCAGCCACTACCCATAATTGAGGTCCCATTTCAGCGAGTAGCTGTGGATATTCTGGGTCCTTTCCCAAAGAAGACACCCAGAGGAAAGCAGTACGTACTGACTTTCATGGATTTTGCTACCCGATGGCCGGAAGCTGTACCCTTAAGCAACACCAAGGCTAAAAGTGTGTGCTAGGCATTAGCAGACATTTTTGCCAGGGTAGGTTGGCCCACCGACATCCTTACAGATTCGGGAACTAATTTCCTGGCAGGGAACATGAAAAACCTGTGGGAAGCTCATGGGGTGAATCACTTGGTTGCCACCCCTCATCACCATCAAACCAATGGTCTGGTGGAGAGGTTTAATGGAACTTTGGGGGCCATGATACGTAAATTCGTAAATGAACACTCCAATGCTTGGGACCTAGTGTTGCAGCAGTTGCTTTTTGCCTACAGGGCTGTACCACATCCCAGTTTAGGGTTTTCACCATTTGAACTTGTGTATGGCCGCGAGGTTAAGGGGCCATTACAGTTGGTGAAGCAGCAATGGGAGGGGTTTACGCCTTCTCCAGGAACTAACATTCTAGACTTTGTAAGCAACCTACAAAACACCCTCCGACACTCTTTAGCCCTTGCTAAAGAAAACCTAAAGGATGCTCAGGAAGAGCAAAAGGCCTGGTATGATAAACATTCCAGAGAACGGTCCTTCAAAGTAGGAGACCAAGTCATGGTCTTAAAGGTGCTCCAGGCCCATAAAATGGAAGCGTCGTGGGAAGGACCATTCACGGTCCAGGAGCGCCTAGGAGCTGTTAACTATCTCATAGCCTCCCCCACCTCCAACATAAAGCCTAAGGTATACCATGTTAATTCTCTTAAGCCCTTTTATTCCAGAGAATTAAACGTTTGCCAGTTTACAGCCCAGGAAACTGATGACGCGGAGTGGCCTGCAGGTGTCTACTATGAAGGAAAAAGGAATGGTGGCGTGGAAGAGGTGAAGCTCTCCACGACCCTGGGACATCTGCAGCGACAGCAGATCAAGGAGTTGTGCACAAGCTTTGCACCGATTTTCTCAGCCACCCCAGGACGGACCGAACGGGCATACCACTCCATTGACACAGGTAATGCTCACCCAATTAGAACCCCACCCTACCGGGAGTCACCTCATGCCCAAACTGCTATACAAAGGGAGATCCAGGACATGCTACAGATGGGTATAATCCGCCCCTCTACCAGTGCATGGGCATCTCCAGTGGTTCTAGTTCCCAAACCAGATGGGGAAATACGCTTTTGCGTGGACTACCGTAAGCTAAATGCTGTAACTCGTCCTGACAACTATCCAATGCCACGCACAGATGAGCTATTGGAAAAATTGGGACATGCCCAATTCATCTCTACTTTAGACTTAACCAAAGGGTACTGGCAAGTACCACTAGATGAACCCGCTAAGGAAAGGTCCGCCTTCGTCACCCAGGCAGGGGTGTATGAATTCAATGTACTCCCTTTCGGGTTGCGAAATGCACCCGCCACCTTCCAAAGACTTGTAGATGGTCTCCTAGCGGGATTGGGAGAATCTGCAGTTGCCTACCTCGATGATGTGGCCATTTTTTCTGATTCATGGACAGAACACCTGGAGCACCTGGAAAAAGTCTTCGAGCGCATCCGACAGGCAGGACTAACTGTTAAGGCTAAAAAGTGTCAAATAGGCCAAAACAGAGTGACGTACCTGGGGCACCAGGTGGGTCAAGGAACTATAAATTCCCTACAGGCCAAAGTGGATGCTATCCAAAAGTGGCCGGTTCCAAAGTCAAAGAAACAGGTCCAATCCTTCTTAGGCTTGGCCGGATATTATAGGCGATTTGTACCACACTACAGCCAAATCGCCGCGCCGCTGACAGACCTAACCAGAAAGAAACAGCCAAATGCAGTTCAGTGGACTGATAAGTGTCAAAAGGCCTTTAACCAGCTCAAGGCAACACTCATGTCTGACCCTGTGCTAAGGGCCCCAGACTTTGACAAACCGTTCCTAGTAA
This sequence comes from Terrapene triunguis, assembly GCF_002925995.2. Lineage (NCBI taxonomy): Eukaryota > Metazoa > Chordata > Testudines > Emydidae > Terrapene > Terrapene triunguis. The sequence goes on along the minus strand of NW_020702419.1, from coordinate 1,076 downwards.
CCACAGATGCTTCCGAGCGAGGCGTGGGAGCAATTTTAATGCAGGAAGGACCGGATCAAGAATTCCATCCTGTCGTGTTTCTCAGCAAAAAACTGTCTGAGAGGGAAAGCCACTGGTCAATCAGCGAAAAGGAATGCTACGCCATTGTGTACGCGCTGGAAAAGCTACGCCCATATGTTTGGGGACGGCGTTTCCAACTACAAACAGACCATGCTGCGCTACAGTGGCTTCATACCGCCAAGGGAAATAACAAAAAACTTCTTCGGTGGAGTTTAGCTCTCCAAGATTTTGATTTTGAAATACAACACATTTCGGGAGCTTCTAACAAAGTGGCTGATGCACTCTCCCGGGAAAGTTTCCCAGAGTTAACTGGTTAACAATTGTTCTTGGAATGAAACATATTGTTAGTTTTTATATAATCAGTAGTATGTCTAAAGATACATGTGTCTTATTAACTCTGTTTTCTCCTAGAACTCCAGGAAGAAATCACAGCCAGTGTGGAACCGAACGTCCAACACTATCTGTGATTTGGGGGGCGTGTCATAACTATAAAGGGAAGGGTGGCAGCTCTCCTGTGTACTATGCTATGGAATCCCTCCTGGCCAGAGACTCCAAATCCTTTTACCTGTAAAGGGTTAAGAAGCTCGGGTAACCTGGCTGACACCTGACCCGAAGGACCAATAAGGGGGCAAGATACTTTCAAATCTTGGGGGGGGAAAGGCTTTTGTGTGTGCTCTTTGTTTTAAGGGGTGGTTCGCTCTTGGGACTGAGAGGGACCAGACATCAATCCAGGTTCTCCCCATCTTTCTAAACAAGTCTCTCCTATTTCAAACTTGTAAGTAAAAAGACAGGCAAGGCGTCTTAGATTTACTTTGTTTTCTCAACTTGTAAATGTACCTTTTACCAGAGTGTTTATCTTTGTTTTGCTGTACTTTGAACCTAAGACAGAGGGGGGTCCTCTGAGCTCTTTAAGTTTGATTACCCTGTAAAGTATTTTCCATACTGATTTTACAGAGATGATTTTTACCTTTTTCTTTAATTAAAAGCCTTCTTTTTTAAGAACCAGATTGATTTCT
>NW_020702418.1:0-1001 GCF_002925995.2 Terrapene triunguis | reverse complement strand
TGCTTGGTCTGCAGACTGGATACACAAAGTACTGCTGTTTTCTCTGCGAATGGGATAGTCATGCAAGAGATTCCCACTACATCAAGAAAGATTGGCCACTCCGACAGTCATTGGAGCCTGGGAGGAAAAGTGTTCAGCATCCACCACTTGTTGAATCAAGGAAGATTTTGTTACCACCCTTACGCATCAAGCTGGGTCTGATGAAGAACTTTGTCAAGGCCATTAACAAAACACAAGCAGCTTTCAAGTACCTCCGTGGAAAATTTCCAAGGTTAAGTGAAGCTAAGGTAAAGGAAGGTGTCTTTGTTGGTCCTCAGATTCGTGAACTTCTTCAAGATGATGCATTTGACCATGCACTGCGTGGCAAGGAAAAGACGGCATGGATTCTCAAACTGTGGGTCAGGACCCCCAAGTGGGTTGGGACCCTGTTTTAATGGGGTCACCAGGGCTGGCTTAGATTTACAGGCCCCCTGCCTGGGGCTGAAGCCCTTTGGCTCAGGCTTTGGTCCCCCCTGCTGGGATCCTGTAGTAATTTTTGTTGTCAGAAGGGGGTCGCGATGTACTGAAGTTTAAGAACTCCTGCCCTAGATTAACCAAAACTGGATATTACATTGTTAAACATGAATGTCTTTGGCTACACTAGCTGCTAAGTGGTGTTTAGGGGTGTGTGAATTAAAACACGAGGTTGGTGAGGTAATATCTTTTATGGGACGAGCTGAAGCAGAACTCTGTGGAGCTCAAAAGCGTGTCTCTTTCACCAACAGAAGTTGGTCCAGTAAAAGATATTACCTCAACCAGCTTATCTCTCTCAATTAAAATGTGAGAGTTAAGATGATTTTTAAACACACCTAGGGCACATCTACATTAGGAAAGAAGTATTTTAACATGTTAACTAACACATTTTAACAAACATGTTAAAATCCTTGTATAGATAAGGCAGTTGTAATTTGAACATGTGTTAGCTGGTTGAGGTAAACTACCTGAACCAGCTAACACATGTT
>NW_020702417.1:0-1269 GCF_002925995.2 Terrapene triunguis | reverse complement strand
GCTGATTTTTAAAGTGTTACATAAACAGGACAGGTGAAATATTATCATGTAAAGCAACCATAAACACATGAAAAGACCTAGGTTTATAATTTATGATTCAAACTCTACTATCTACACAATATACATAGACATAAAATGTAAAAACTTAAATATCTTAGAAACAGGAGCCAATCAGTTGTTTTAATTGTCATATTTGAATTCAGCACATCAAAATACAAAATAAATAGAACAGTTTATCTCTGAAGCAGACGACTTCTCAAAAATTGTAGACCAGTATTATTCACAATGCAAAAAGCAGCACGACGAGATTGATTGAAAAACCAGTCAGAAATTCAATCCTGACACTTTCCTGTGACAAGGTGTGTTAGGAAGTCTTTTAACAATGAGCTGACATATTTGATCTACTTAACTGTCTTTTTACACAAAGATGACGTTTTTGTGTTGACATCTGACTACTGTTATCTTATGTAATAACCTTAACATTCTATCGTTGTTTACAGTGCAAAAATGAGGTGTGTTAAGAGACATGTTAACTCCATGTTCATATATCCTAGGACCAACTCGGCCACAAAACTGCAAACAACTTTTTAATTAACACATTGTTAAACATCACCTAGCACCTACAGTAGACCGGGAACGTTGTATTTAAAAATGCTTAACCTGGCTTAGTCCCTAGATCAGCGATTCTCAAACTGTGGGTCGGGACCCCAAAGTGGGTTGGGATTTACAGGCCCCCTGCCTGGGGCTGAAGCCCTTTGGCTCAGGCTTTGGTCCCCCCTGCTGGGATCCTGTAGTAATTTTTGTTGTCAGAAGGGGGTCGCGATGTACTGAAGTTTGAGAACTCCTGCCCTAGATTAACCAAAACTGGATATTACATTGTTAAACATGAATGTCTTTGGCTACACTAGGTGCTAAGTGGTGTTTAGGGGTGTGTGAATTAAAACACGAGGTTGGTGAGGTAATATCTTTTATGGGACGAGCTGAAGCAGAACTCTGTGGAGCTCAAAAGCGTGTCTCTTTCCCCAACAGAAGTTGGTCGAGTAAAAGATATTACCTCAACCAGCTTATCTCTCTCAATTAAAATGTGTGAGTTAAAATGATTTTTAAACACACCTAGGGCACATCTACATTAGGAAAGAAGTTGTATTTTAACATGTTAACTAACACATTTTAACAAACATGTTAAAATCCTTGTATAGATAAGGCAGTTGTAATTTGAACGTGTGTTAGCTGGTTGAGGTAAACTACCTGAACCAGCTAACACATGTT
>NW_020702416.1:0-1790 GCF_002925995.2 Terrapene triunguis | reverse complement strand
CCACGACCTCCGTAACCTCTGTCTGACACCCCCACGACCTCTGTAACCTCCGTAACAACCACCTGCCTCCACCACGACCTCCGTAACAACCGCCTGCCTCCCCCACGGCCTCTGTAACCTCCGTAACAACCGTCTGCCTCCCCCATGGCCTCCGTAACTACTGCCTGGGAACCATGGCCAATGGCAGCTGTGGGGTGCCTGTGAACGGGGGCAGTGCGCAGAGCCCCCAGGCCGTGCCTGCACCAAGGAGATGGAATCATAGAATCATAGAATATCAGGGTTGGAAGGGACCTCAAGAGGTCATCTAGTCCAACCCCCTGCTCAAAGCAGGACCAATTCCCAACTAAATCATCCCAGCCAGGGCTTTGTCAAGCCGGGCCTTAAAAACCTCTAAGGATGGAGATTCCACCACCTCCCTAGGTAACGCATTCCAGTGCTTCACCGCCCTCCTAGTGAAATAGTGTTTCCTAATATCCAACCTGGACCTCCCCCACTGCAACTTGAGACCATTGCTCCTTATTCTGTCATCTGCCACCAGTGAGAACAGCCGAGCTCCATCCTCTTTGGAACTCCCCTTCAGGTAGTTGAAGGCTGCTATCAAATCCCCCTTCACTCTTCTCTTCTGCAGACTAAACAATCCCAGTTCCCTCAGCCTCTCCTCATAAGTCATGTGCTCCAGACCCCTAATCATTTTTGTTGCCCTCCGCTGGACTCTTTCCAATTTTTCCACATCCTTCTTGTAGTGTGGGGCCCAAAACTGGACACAGTATTCCAGATGAGGCCTCACCAATGTCGAATAAAGGGGAATGATCACGTTCCTCGATCTGCTGGCAATGCCCCTACTTATACAGCCCAAAATGCCGCTAGCCTTCTTGGCAACAAGGGCACACTGTTGACTCATATCCAGCTTCTCGTCCACTATGACCCCTAGGTCCTTTTCTGCAGAATTGCTACCTAGCCATTCGGTCCCTAGTCTGTAGCAGTGCATGGGATTCTTCCATCCTAAGTGCAGGACTCTGCACTTATCCTTGTTGAACCTCATCAGGTTTTTTTTGGCCCAATCCTCTAATTTGTCTAGGTCCCTCTGTATCTGATCCCTACCCTCTAGTGTATCTACCACGCCTCCTAGTTTAGTGTCATCTGCAAACTTGCTGAGAGTGCAGTCCACACCATCCTCCAGATCATTAATAAAGATATTAAACAAAACCGGCCCCAGGACCGACCCTTGGGGCACTCCGCTTGAAACCGGCTGCCAACTAGACATGGAGCCATTGATCACTACCCGTTGAGCCCGACGATCTAGCCAGCTTTCTATCCACCTTACAGTCCATTCATCCAGCCCATACTTCTTTAACTTGGCGGCAAGAATACTGTGGGAGACCGTATCAAAAGCTTTGCTAAAGTCAAGGAATAACACATCCACTGCTTTCCCCTCATCCACAGAGCCAGTTATCTCATCATAGAAGGCAATTAGGTTAGTCAGGCACGACTTCCCCTTGGTGAATCCATGCTGACTGTTCCTGATCACTTTCCTCTCCTCTAAGTGTTTCATAATTGATTCCTTGAGGACCTGTTCCATGATTTTTCCAGGGACTGAAGGGAAGGAAGTGGACTGGAGGGAAGTGCCATCTGCTTCCGGAAGCTGCTGAGGTCAGCGCCACCTGGACCCCTCACTCCCTCCTGCATCCCAACTCCCTGCCCCAGCCCTGAGCCCCTCCCGCACTCCAAACCCCTTGGCACCTCCTGCACCCCAAACCCCTCATCCCCAGCCCCACACCAGAGCCCACTGT
>NW_020702415.1:0-1345 GCF_002925995.2 Terrapene triunguis | reverse complement strand
CCATCAGCTGCTTCCTTTGTCTTTTCAGGTGCAGAGAATATGATGGGTGGAGGGAGGGAGAGAGAGAGAGAGTCCCGTCTGCCCTTTGAGAAGTATTTCCAGCTGGGAGCAAGGCAACAGGCAGTCTGTGTGGAAGGAAACCCAATGCTGTTTCTTTGCTAAGATGTAGAAAGATGCGTGCGTCATGCACCTTTCCTGGCCAGCCTGTGTTAATGTCAATGAAACGCCCACGGTGATCCACAAGCGCCTGGAGAACCATAGAGAAATACCCCTTCCGATTAACGTACTAGGTGGGGTGGTGCCAGAATAGGAATGTGCGTCCCATCTATCATCCCTCCACAGTTAGGGAAACCCATTTGTGCAAAGCCATCCACTACATCCTGCACGTTACCTAGAGTCACGGTTCTTCTGAGTAGGATGCGATTAATGGCCTTGCAAACTTGCATCAACACGATTCCAACGGTCGACTTTCCCACTCCAAACTGGTTTGCAACCGACAGGTAGCTGTCTGGAGTTGCCAGCTTCCAGATTGCAATAGCCACCCACTTCTCCACTGGCAGGGCAGCTCTCAATCTCGTGTGCTTGCACCGCAGGGTGGGGGCGAGCTCCTCACACAGTCCCATGAAAGTGGCTTTTCTCATCCGAAAGTTCTGCAGCCACTGCTCATCATCCCAGACTTCCATGACGATGTGATCCCACCACTCAGTGCTTGTTTCCCGAGCCCAAAAGCGGCATTCCACGGTGCTGAGCATGTCCGTGAATGCCACAAGCAATTTCATGTCGTACGCGTTACGCGGCTTGATAGCATCGTCGGACTCCTCACTCTCACTGTCACTTTGGATCTTAAGTAATAGTTCGACAGCCAAACATGACGTGCTGGCGAGACTCGTCAGCATACGCCTCAGCAGTTCGGACTCCATTTCCCGCAGACAGATCGCGCTGCACAGAAACCGTTGAAAGGTGGCGCCAAAGGTGGACGGAAACAAAGGGATTTCTGGGATGCGAAGCGATGCATCACGGGGCGTTGGGACAGGACCCAGAATCCCCAGCACCCACGCCCCCTTCCCACAACCCATGGCGCCAGAATGGGAAGAGGTGCTCTGTGGGATAGCTGCCCATAATGCACCGCTCCCAATGGCGCTGCAATTGCCGCAAATGTGGCCACGCCACTGCACTGGCAGCTGTCAGTGTGGACAGACTGCAGCGCTTTTCCCTACTCAGCTGTATGAAGACAGGTTTACCTCACAGCGCTGTACAGCTGCAAGTGTAGCCAAGGCCTAAGTCCTGTATTGGCCAGTTCTCCTGGACAGTACAAATATATTAAGTGTGTTATTCCTTTAAGGGA
>NW_020702414.1:0-1345 GCF_002925995.2 Terrapene triunguis | reverse complement strand
CCATCAGCTGCTTCCTTTGTCTTTTCAGGTGCAGAGAATATGATGGGTGGAGGGAGGGAGAGAGAGAGAGAGTCCCGTCTGCCCTTTGAGAAGTATTTCCAGCTGGGAGCAAGGCAACAGGCAGTCTGTGTGGAAGGAAACCCAATGCTGTTTCTTTGCTAAGATGTAGAAAGATGCGTGCGTCATGCACCTTTCCTGGCCAGCCTGTGTTAATGTCAATGAAACGCCCACGGTGATCCACAAGCGCCTGGAGAACCATAGAGAAATACCCCTTCCGATTAACGTACTAGGTGGGGTGGTGCCAGAATAGGAATGTGCGTCCCATCTATCATCCCTCCACAGTTAGGGAAACCCATTTGTGCAAAGCCATCCACTACATCCTGCACGTTACCTAGAGTCACGGTTCTTCTGAGTAGGATGCGATTAATGGCCTTGCAAACTTGCATCAACACGATTCCAACGGTCGACTTTCCCACTCCAAACTGGTTTGCAACCGACAGGTAGCTGTCTGGAGTTGCCAGCTTCCAGATTGCAATAGCCACCCACTTCTCCACTGGCAGGGCAGCTCTCAATCTCGTGTGCTTGCACCGCAGGGTGGGGGCGAGCTCCTCACACAGTCCCATGAAAGTGGCTTTTCTCATCCGAAAGTTCTGCAGCCACTGCTCATCATCCCAGACTTCCATGACGATGTGATCCCACCACTCAGTGCTTGTTTCCCGAGCCCAAAAGCGGCATTCCACGGTGCTGAGCATGTCCGTGAATGCCACAAGCAATTTCATGTCGTACGCGTTACGCGGCTTGATAGCATCGTCGGACTCCTCACTCTCACTGTCACTTTGGATCTTAAGTAATAGTTCGACAGCCAAACATGACGTGCTGGCGAGACTCGTCAGCATACGCCTCAGCAGTTCGGACTCCATTTCCCGCAGACAGATCGCGCTGCACAGAAACCGTTGAAAGGTGGCGCCAAAGGTGGACGGAAACAAAGGGATTTCTGGGATGCGAAGCGATGCATCACGGGGCGTTGGGACAGGACCCAGAATCCCCAGCACCCACGCCCCCTTCCCACAACCCATGGCGCCAGAATGGGAAGAGGTGCTCTGTGGGATAGCTGCCCATAATGCACCGCTCCCAATGGCGCTGCAATTGCCGCAAATGTGGCCACGCCACTGCACTGGCAGCTGTCAGTGTGGACAGACTGCAGCGCTTTTCCCTACTCAGCTGTATGAAGACAGGTTTACCTCACAGCGCTGTACAGCTGCAAGTGTAGCCAAGGCCTAAGTCCTGTATTGGCCAGTTCTCCTGGACAGTACAAATATATTAAGTGTGTTATTCCTTTAAGGGA
>NW_020702413.1:0-1700 GCF_002925995.2 Terrapene triunguis | reverse complement strand
TACCGGGTATGTCCCAGTGGAGGCCCCAAGGCTGACCCAGGACATGCTGGAGGGGTTATATCTCCTGGCTGGCCTGGGTATGCTAGGGAATCCCCCAGGAAGAGTCGCAGAGGAAAAGAGTTCTGGTCTTCCCTACTCTCCATGCTGTTGCTGTGACCCTCACCAGGAAAAGTGGTATAACATTAAAAAGAAGAAGAAGAAAAGAATTTGTGGGACAACTGTGAAATTTCTGCTCCTGAGGAGACAGTAAGCATGGTAAAAATGGACAGTTTCACGGAGGGTGGCAGATTTATGACATCAAAGGGAGCAGTGAGAGATAGCACAATCCCCTGCACTAGCAGAGACTTCCTGTCTTGTCTCGTTTCTACTGTGCTAGGTTCAGGCTTCAGGTGGGAGGGAAGAAAGATAAAAGAGAGAGCTAGTAATAATCAGTGGCATTCTAGATCAAATTTCAGGTGGAGCACTGCACCTTGCTTCCCTGCTAAGATGCAGGATTTGTTGTGTCTAAACAATCCAAGACAGATGGCTATCCAGTCTCCTTTTGAAAACCTCTAGTGAAGAAGCTTCCACAGCCTCCTGAGGCAGTTTGTTCCATTGTTCCATCAATTATTTGGTTCGCCTCGCTATAATTTCCTGCAGTTGTGGTATTCTAGGATGCCTTTTTTGGGGATGAGGTCAAGGACTCAGGATCAGAAGAAAGAGAAAAGTTCATTGTGTGGGTGAGGGAAATATAATCTGCCTTCAGAGGCAGGGCTGGAGTACAAGGAGGAGCCTCTATGTGGAAATTTAAATAGATGAAAATACAAAAATATGCTTGAAAATGAAAATCAATATTATTCATTGACATTATAAAGAAAATCAGATTTGGCCAAGCCTACACATAAGTGTTAGTTTAAAACTGATCCTTGCTGCCTTGCCTTCCTATATTTCTGTCTCTCATCAATTCTCTAGGGCAATGGTTCTCAATCAGGGTCCGGGTCCCCTGGGGGGCTGCAAGCAGGTTTCAGGGGGTCCTCCAAGCAGGGCCAGTGTTAAACTTGCTGGGGCACAGGGCCAAAAACTGAAGTCCCACAGCCTGGGGCTGAAGCCCGGGGCCCTGAGCCCTTCCACCTGGGACTGAAGCAGAAGCCTGAGTGACTTAGCTTCATGGGGGGCCCCTGGCAATTGCCCTGCTTGCTACCCCCTAATACCGGTCCTGGCTTTTATATGCAGAAAACTAGTTGTTGTGGCATAGGTGGGCCGTGGAGTTTTTATAGCATGTTGGGGGGGTGGGGAAGAGAGGGGCTCAGAAAGAAAAAGGTTGAGAACCCCTGCTCTAGGGCAAATTCAGAGGTGATTTGTACTGTAAGATTCATTTCAGGAAGTGGGAGTAGGCAACCTACCTTAGTCTAAAATAATCTGAACTGGTGTAATTCACATTCAGGGATCAGAATGAAGTGTAAATTAAAGGAGGAAATGTCCTGTGAGTTGTTTTTCCAGTGACATACTCCAAAATGTTCATGGAGAGGACTAAATTATATCAGATTAGACACCATTTGATTTTCTTAGTTTCACCTGTGGATTTGTCCATATCCTTATAAACAACACTTGAAAACATATTTACATTTCTCGTCTTCTCTGTCATTATTTAATGCTGTAATTATAGCATTGATTTGAATGGAGCTATGCCAGTTCATACGAGCTGAGGTTCTAGCTCATAC
>NW_020702412.1:0-1121 GCF_002925995.2 Terrapene triunguis | reverse complement strand
GTGTGTGTAAAAACAGCTCGTACGTGGGTCTCCTTTCAGAGAGAGAGTGTGTGTGTGTGTGTGTGTTTGTGTGTGTGTGTAAAAACAGCTCGTACCCATCCCTTAAATTATTCCTGTGTGTCTGTGACTCTTTTCCCTTTCCTGGGCACTTTCCCACTGTTTTGTGCATCAGAATCAAATCCAAAATCCTCTCTCCAGAGACTGAAATTACAGAATGCGCTGGTGCCTGCACAAAGGACCCGCCCTCCCTTGAGGGGAACAATTGGCTCCTGGACACACCAGGCTCCGTGCTAAATCTGGCTAACCTCCCTGATCCCTGTGAAAGGCAGACGAGGCTCTGCTTATTTGCCCACAAGCGCAAATCGAAGAGATCTTCAGCGGGTCAGGCCCAGGAGCACCTGTATTTCCTGGTGTTGTACTGTGTGATCCGATCAGGCATGCTCAGCCAGGCTGTGAATGCAACACAGACTGGCATTGGGAGGTGTTGACGTCTATGTCTCATGATAGGCAGCCAGGAAGGCAGACGTGTATGTCCGTTCTTCAGTCCCATGCTCAAACCTGTTTGTCTGACTTGCTAACTCTTGTCAAGCGGCCTCAGCTCTGGGGCGGCTGGGCTGAGCTGGCAGGAGCCCGGCCACAAGAAGGGCCTGTGGGCTGGCACGCTGGCACCGCGTGGAGGGGGACTGTAGCACACAGGCTGCCATTGCAGACTCAATCACAGCCATGATGGCGCCCGGGCGCAGAAACCAGCTCCTGGGCGGCGGAGATGACAATGGGCCACCCAGGGGAATGCCCCATTCAGAAAAACGAGGAGACAAAATCAAAGCAAAATAATTGTCCTTAGCACTTTGCAGCTTCAAAGCATTGCACCAACAACTAATTAATCCCTGAGAGGAAGGGAAGTATTGTAACAAATCCATGGCCAGGGCTGTCAGTGCGCTGCACATTACGGCGCCTCACATCCCCACAGCAACAGCAGGACGAGAACTCTGATCCTCCCGCCCTCCCAGAGCCTGCCCCAGCCACTTGAGCTAAAGCAAAACTTCGCTTTGCAGTCAAGTGGTACGCAGCCCGTGACACACAGGAAAGCAGCTCTGATTCTACCCAACAGGCAGCAGTGG
>NW_020702411.1:0-1131 GCF_002925995.2 Terrapene triunguis | reverse complement strand
TGTGTAAAAACAGCTCGTACGTGGGTCTCCTTTCAGAGAGAGAGAGAGAGAGAGAGAGAGTGTGTGTGTGTTTGTGTGTGTGTGTAAAAACAGCTCGTACCCATCCCTTAAATTATTCCTGTGTGTCTGTGACTCTTTTCCCTTTCCTGGGCACTTTCCCACTGTTTTGTGCATCAGAATCAAATCCAAAATCCTCTCTCCAGAGACTGAAATTACAGAACGCGCTGGTGCCTGCACAAAGGACCCGCCCTCCCTTGAGGGGAACAATTGGCTCCTGGACACACCAGGCTCCGAGCTAAATCTGGCTAACCTCCCTGATCCCTGTGAAAGGCAGACAGGGCTCTGCTTATTTGCCCACAAGCGCAAATCTAAGAGATCTTCAGCGGGTCAGGCCCAGGAGCACTTGTATTTCCTGGTGCTGTACTGTGTGATCCAATCAGGCATTCTCAGCCAGGCTGTGAATGCAGCACAGACTGGCATTGGGAGGTGTTGACGTCTATGTCTCATGATAGGCAGCCAGGAAGGCAGATGTGTATGTCCGTTCTTCAGTCCCATGCTCAAACCTGTTTGTCTGACTTGCTAACTCTTGTCAAGCGGCCTCAGCTCTGGGGCGGCTGGGCTGAGTTGGCAGGGCCTGTGGGCTGGCACAAGAAGGGCCTGTTGGCTGGCATGCTGGCACCGCGTGGAGGGGAACGGTAGCACACAGGCTGCCATTGCAGACTCAATCACAGCCATGACGGCGCCCGGGCGCAGAAACCAGCTCCTGGGCGACGGAGGTGACAATGGGCCACCCAGGGGAATGCCCCATTCAGAAAAACGAGGAGACAAAATCAAAGCAAAATAATTGTCCTTAGCACTTTGCAGCTTCAAAGCATTGCACCAACAACTAATTAATCCCTGAGAGGAAGCGAAGTATTGTAACAAATCCATGGCCAGGGCTGTCAGTGCGCTGCACATTACGGCACCTCACATCCCCACAGCAACAGCAGGACGAGAACTCTGATCCTCCCGCCCTCCCAGCGCCTGCCCCAGCCACTTGAGCTAAAGCAAAACCTCGCTTTGCAGTCAAGTGGTACGCAGCCCATGACACACAGGAAAGCAGCTCTGATTCTACCCAACAGGCAGCAGTGG
>NW_020702410.1:0-2729 GCF_002925995.2 Terrapene triunguis | reverse complement strand
AGCCAAAGAGATAAAGCAGTTACATTATGCTGGTCTGAGCACTAGGTCCCCTGCTGGGACCAGCCAAAACTTCTTCCCTACAGCTCCTGAGAGATGAAGGATTGGTGTCCGCAGTGCCTTATCCACTACTAGCCCCAGCCTTTAAGACAGCATAGAAAATCCCTTTAAGTCCCTCTCGCTCATATTGAAATGACACTAAAGCGGAACAAATGTGCTCCAGGTACTTATTCTCAGGCTCAGGGATCAGCAGCTCCCCATCAGTCCGGTGTCCCCCACTGGAGATGAGTGACAGGCCAAGTAACAGGCATCCGCAGCAGCAGGAAAACCACTCTCCAGAGGCAGAGCCTGAACTCCTGTCTCTGACACTGCTGGCTTAAAGCATCCAAGGGCCAGATCCTCAGCTGGTGTAGACGGGGCCCAGCTACGGCAGTAAGGGATTGATAGAGTGAGGGGAGCCCATTTCAGGGACCTGACATCACTCCGTTCCCTAGGCGACTCCACGCTCCATAGCACCATCCTGAGGGAGAGCTTGCAGCTCGGTTCTGTGCAGTGGGGAATGTCTGTATGTGGAGGAGAAAAGGGGCATCCCTGGGCAGGAGAGAGGCATTGTTCACCCAGCTTCCTACTTCTATGCCACATTTCAAAGGCAGGCACCTTGAGTAAGGATGGACTCTCACTGGTTTGTGTCCCAGCTGGATGCAGGACCAGTGTTTCTCTGAGAGCATAGGGCAAGTGCTGGCAGTGGCCACACACCACCCTCGTTCCACACACACGTTCTCCAACACCTGGTGGGTTTGGTAATAATGATAAATAACCCTGAAGGATCAAGGCCCAGTTGAGTCCTGTTCAGTGATCCCAGGCAAAGCAGAGGTGCAACGAATGGGGTCATTTCTCAGAGAAAACCCCACCTACCTACCTCTGTACTTCCACAGCCCCCAACTGCCATCACATCAGAGTGCCTGACACATACTGATGAATGCATCCTCCCAGCACCCCCAGAAGTAGGGAAGTGTGGTTATCCCAGCTGTGCAGATGGGAAACAGAGGCACTGGCAGATTAAATGACTTGCCCAAGCACATACAGTGCATCAGTGGCAGAGTTGGGAATAGAACCTGGCTCTCCTTAGTACCAATCCATTGCCATAAGCACAAGATCATCCTTCCTAAGCATCTTCGCCAGCTGGGTATATTCTGAAAGGCCTCTTTGTTGTCTAGGACATTTGGCAGTGCTGGGTCTGGGGTAGGACAGTGCTGGGATGTGAAGGGTTAAAACTGTTATTCTCTAACAAGAGTCACTCACAATATTTCCAGCTTAAAATTTCAGTGTCACAGGGGTAACTCAAGAAGAAGAATTCTCAGTACGCAAGACAAAGACACCAAAGCAAGCCATTCTAGACCACAACCTATCGTACTGACCATTATGGTCTCATTGTTTCCTCCTTGGTCTGGCTATATCCCTCTGTTGTCTTGTCTTATACTTCAACTGTACGCTCTTTGGGGCAGGGTCTGTCTTTTTGTTCTGTGTTCATACAGTGCCTAGCACAATGGGGTCTGGGTCCATGGCTGCGGCTTCTAAGCACTATGATCATACAAACAAGAATAGAGTGCACCCAAGCAGGAAATGCTTGCAGTCAGCTGCCCCTATTGAGCCATGGTGGTCCAGCAGTATTGGGAAAAAAGCAGCACTGGGAGCATGCAGGTGAGTCTGTAAAGGGCGTGTGGTGTCCATCAAGATGTAGAAATAGAAGAGACAGGCCTTCAAAGACAGCAGCTAGCATCGCAGAAGGGATTCCTGGCTGATGGACATGGACCCCGTCCCCCTGGCCCGCTAGCTGTCTGAGGGACAGACCCTGTGCTACAGTGCACACCAAGCTATGACCTTGGATTACACAAACACCCTAATAGAGGGGCAGGGGTGACTGCCGCTACCCTCCTCCCCACAGCGGCCGTTAGCCATATGTGTGGCGATTTCAGATGGGGCTGGAGAACAAACCCGCCCCACACTCACTTAGCAGCAGCAGCTCCTGTGCCAGGGTACTGGGCCCAGCTCCCCACTGTGGGTTTAGCAACAGGGCACTGTGACCCCAATGCCACTCACTCTAATCTGTCCCTCCATCACAACATAGGGGCAAACCTCATGGTGTTGCAACCTCAGGCGTCAGGTCAAACATCCAGAGTGAGGAACCAAGCCCAGCCCTGCAGTCATGGAACGGGAGCCACCGCTGCCTGGGGAGCGTGGGGCAGGCTCACTCTCCAGCCCCCCACCAATGAGCCATTGTCCCCCGTCGCAAACCCTGGCTCCACCACTGGTTAGGGGCCTCTGTACATGGGGTGCACATATACCAGTGAGGGAGGGAACGGGGTCTGCGAATGAGGACACATCTAGGTGGGTAAGGGTGATGATGTCTCCGCATGGAGGCTGAGCATGAGGGGGAGAGTGGTGAGGACTGCATGCATAGTTGTGTTTGGCAGTATGTGATCAGGGGATGTGTGAGAGCATGGGGCGTCTGCGTAGAGGGCAGTGTGTACACAGAGGTAATGTCTGGGGGCAGAGGGTATAGACTGTCTGTATGTGGGTCTCCTTTCAGCAACAGAGACAGAGAGAGAGAGAGCGTGTGTGTGTGTGTGTGTGTGTGCATGTAAAAACAGCTTGTACGTGGGTCTCCTTTCAGCAAGAGAGAGAGTGTGTTTGTGTGTGTAAAAACAGCTCGTACGTGGGTCTCCTTTCAG
>NW_020702409.1:0-2795 GCF_002925995.2 Terrapene triunguis | reverse complement strand
AGCCAAAGAGATAAAGCAGTTACATTATGCTGGTCTGAGCACTAGGTTCCCTGCTGGGACCAGCCAAAACTTCTTCTCTACAGCTCCTGAGAGATGAAGGATTGGTGTCCGCAGTGCCTTATCCACTACTAGCCCCAGCCTTTAAGACAGCATAGAAAATCCCTTTAAGTCCCTCTCGCTCATATTGAAATGACACTAAAGCGGAACGAATGTGCTCCAGGTACTTATTCTCAGGCTCAGGGATCAGCAGCTCCCCATCAGTCCGGTGTCCCCCACTGGAGATGAGTGACGGGCCAAGTAACAGGCATCCGCAGCAGCAGGAAAACCACTCTCCAGAGGCAGAGCCTGAACTCCTGTCTCTGACACTGCTGGCTTAAAGCATCCAAGGGCCAGATCCTCAGCTGGTGTAGACGGGGCCCAGCTACGGCAGTAAGGGATTGATAGAGTGAGGGGAGCCCATTTCAGGGACCTGAGATCACTCCGTTCCCTAGGCGACTCCACGCTCCATAGCACCATGCTGAGGGAGAGCTTGCAGCTCGGTTCTGTGCAGTGGGGAATGTCTGTATGTGGAGGAGAAAAGGGGCATCCCTGGGCAGGAGAGAGGCATTGTTCACCCAGCTTCCTATTTCTATGCCACATTTCAAAGGCAGGCACCTTGAGTAAGGATGGACTCTCACTGGTTTGTGTCCCAGCTGGATGCAGGACCAGTGTTTCTCTGAGAGCATAGGGCAAGTGCTGGCAGTGGCCACACACCACCCTCGTTCCACACACACGTTCTCCAACACCGGGTGGGTTTGGTAATAATGATAAATAACCCTGAAGGATCAAGGCCCAGTTGAGTCCTGTTCAGTGATCCCAGGCAAAGCAGAGGTGCAACGAATGGGGTCATTTCTCAGAGAAAACCCCACCTACCTACCTCTGTACTTCCACAGCCCCCAACTGCCATCACATCAGAGTGCCTGACACATACTGATGAATGCATCCTCCCAGCACCCCCAGAAGTAGGGAAGTGTGGTTATCCCAGCTGTGCAGATGGGAAACAGAGGCAATGGCAGATTAAATGACTTGCCCGAGCACATACAGTGCATCAGTGGCAGAGTTGGGAATAGAACCTGGCTCTCCTTAGTACCACTCCATTGCCATAAGCACAAGATCATCCTTCCTAAGCATCTTCGCCAGCTGGGTATATTCTGAAAGGCCTCTTTGTTGTCTAGGACATTTGGCAGTGCTGGGTCTGGGGTAGGACAGTGCTGGGATCTGAAGGGTTAAAACTGTTATTCTCTAACAAGAGTCACTCACAATATTTCCTGCTTAAAATTTCAGTGTCACAGGGGTAACTCAAGAAGAAGAATTCTCAGTACCCAAGACAAAGATACCAAAGCAAGCCATTCCAGACCACAACCTATCGTACTGACCATTATGGTCTCATTATTTCCTCCTTGGTCTGGCTGTATCCCTCTGCTGTCTTGTCTAATACTTCAACTGTAAGCTCTTTGGGGCAGGGTCTGTCTTTTTGTTCTGTGTTCATACAGTGCCTAGCACAATGGGGTCTGGGTCCATGGCTGCGGCTTCTAAGCACTATGATCATACAAACAAGAATAGGGTGCACCCAAGCAGGAAATGCTTGCAGTCAGCTGCCCCTATTGAGCCATGATGGTCCAGCAGTATTGGGAAAAAAGCAGCACTGGGAGCATGCAGGTGAGTCTGTAAAGGGCGTGTGGTGTCCATCAAGATGTAGAAATAGAAGAGACAGGCCTTCAAAGACAGCAGCTAGCATCGCAGAAGGGATTCCTGGCTGATGGACATGGACCCCGTCCCCCTGGCCCGCTAGCTGTCTGAGGGACAGACCCTGTGCTACAGTGCACACCAAGCTATGACCTTGGATTACACAAACACCCTAATAGAGGTGCAGGGGTGACTGCCGCTACCCTCCTCCCCACAGTGGCCGTTAGCCATATGTGTGGCGATTTCAGATGGGGCTGGAGAACAAACCCGCCCCACACTCACTTAGCAGCAGCAGCTCCTGTGCCAGGGTACTGGGCCCAGCTCCCCACTGTGGGTTTAGCAACAGGGCACTGTGACCCCATGCACCACGTTGCAATGCCACTCACTCTAATCTGTCCCTCCATCACAACATAGGGGCAAACCTCACGGTGTTGCAACCTCAGGCGTCAGGTCAAACATCCAGAGTGAGGAACCAAGCCCAGCCCTGCAGTCATGGAACGGGAGCCACCGCTGCCTGGGGAGCGTGGGGCAGGCTCACTCTCCAGCCCCCCACCAATGAGCCATTGTCCCCCGTCGCAAACCCTGGCTCCACCACTGGTTAGGGGCCTGTGTACATGGGGTGCACATATACCAGTGAGGGAGGGAACGGGGTCTGCGAATGAGGACACATCTAGGTGGGTAAGGGTGATGATGTCTCCGCATGGAGGCTGAGCATGAGGGGGAGAGTGGTGAGGACTGCATGCATAGTTGTGTTTGGCAGTATGTGATCAGGGGATGTGTGAGAGCATGGGGCGTCTGCGTAGAGGGCAGTGTGTACACAGAGGTAATGTCTGGGGGCAGAGGGTATAGACTGTCTGTATGTGGGTCTCCTTTCAGCAAGAGAGACAGAGAGAGAGAGAGAGCGTGTGTATGTGTGTGTGTGTGTGTGTGTGTGCGTGTAAAAACAGCTCATACGTGGGTCTCCTTTCAGAGAGAGAGAGAGTGTGTGTATGTGTGTGTGTGTGTGCGTGTAAAAACAGCTCATACGTGGGTCTCCTTTCAGCAAGAGAGAGAGTGTGTGTGTTTGTGTG
>NW_020702408.1:0-5004 GCF_002925995.2 Terrapene triunguis | reverse complement strand
CCCCCCCCCCGCTCAACACTATGGGGTTGGGCTACTTGGGTCGGAAAGCAGTGCACTCTCGACAGGCCATCCGCATTGCCATGTCGGGTCCCAGACCTATGTCGTACTGTGAAGTGGAAGGGTTGAAGCGACAGGAACCATCTTGTTACTCTCGCGTTTTTGTCCTTGTTTTGGTGCATCCACTGCAAAGGGGCATGGTCCGTGACCAGGGTAAATCTCCGTCCAAGTAGATAGTAGCGGAGGCTCTCTATGGCCCATTTCACAGCCAGGCATTCCTTCTCCACCACGGCGTATTTCCGTTCCCTAGGTAGGAGCTTCCTACTGAGGAAGAGGACGGGGTGTTCATCATCTTCGACCATTTGGGAAAGCACCGCTCCCAGCCCTACTTCAGAGGCGTCGGTTTGTAGGATAAACTCCTTCCCCCAGTCTGGGGCTACTAGTACGGGGTCTGTGCAGAGGGCCGTCCGCAGATCCGCAAAAGCGCCTTCGGCCGCAGCAGACCATTTTACTATGTCCGGGCCCCGAGCTTTTGTTAGGTCCGTTAATGGGCATGCCCTGGTGGCGAAGTGGGGAATGAACCGCCTATAGTACCCCACTAGTCCCAGGAATGCTCTGACCTGTTTCTTCCGGAGTGGTCGGGGCCACTTCTGTATAGCTTCTAACTTGTTGAGCTGGGGCTTCACCACGCCCCTCCCCACTATATACCCAAGGTACTTAGCCTCAGCTAACCCGATCGAACATTTGGAGGGATTGGCAGTCAGCCCTGCCTTCCTCAGGGTGTCCAGGACCGCTTCCACCTTCTCCACATGAGTCTCCCAGTCGGGGCTATATATGACGACATCATCGAGATAGGCTGCCGCGTACTTTCCATGGGGTCGCAACAGTTTGTCCATTAGCCGTTGGAAAGTAGCGGGGGCCCCATGCAACCCAAAGGGGAGAACAGTGTACTGATATAGACCTTCTGGCGTTGCAAAGGCTGTCTTCTCCTTGTCGGCCTTGGCCAGGGGGATCTGCCAATAGCCCTTGGTAAGGTCAAGGGTAGACATAAACCGTGCCTTTCCCAATCTGTCAATCAGCTCATCTATCCTGGGTATAGGGTAGGCATCAAATTGGGACACCTCATTGAGTTTGCGGAAGTCATTGCAGAACCTCATACTGCCGTCTGGCTTGGGCACTAAAACCACGGGACTGGACCATTGGCTATGAGATTCTTCAATGACTCCTAAGGCCAGCATTTTCCTGACCTCTGTCCTAATCTCTTCTCTCTTGGCCTCTGGGATCCGGTATGGCTTAACGTTCACCTTCACTCCAGGCTCCGTGAGGATGTGATGGTGAACCTCCGTAGTCCTGCCCGGTTTTTCGGAGAACACATCCTGGTTGCGTTTGATCAGACTGATCACTTCTGATCGCTGTTCTGGAGTCAACTCCGGGGATATCCCCACCAGGTCGGGCTGGTTGCTTTTAGGGAATGGTGCCCCCAGCGCAGCCACCGGAGCTTCTCTATCGTGCCAAGGTTTCAGCAGGTTTATATGGTAGATCTGCTCCAGCTTCCGGCGGCCCGGCTGTCGGACCTTATAGTCAACTTCTCCTATCGCTTCTATTACCTCGTACGGCCCCTGCCACCTGGCCAGGAGCTTGCTCTCGGCCGTGGGTATGAGCACCATCACCCGGTCCCCCACCTGGAACTTCCGGGTCGTTGCTCGGCGATCATAGTTTGTCCGTTGTGCCCCTTGGGCCTTCTCCATGTGTTCGCGCACAAGGGGGGTGACTTGGGCTATTCTGTCTTTCATCTGCAACACATGTTCAACCACGTTTCTCCCAGGGTTCGGCTGTTCTTCCCAGTCTTCTTTAGCCAGGTCCAGTATGCCCCTGGGGTGGCGACCGTATAACAGCTCGAAGGGGGAGAATCCAGTGGAAGCCTGAGGTACCTCCCGTATGGCAAACAGCAAGTAAGGCAGCAGGGCGTCCCAGTCTTTCCCGTCACGACTAATCACTTTCCGTAACAGGTTCTTCAATGTCCTATTAAAGCGTTCGACCAGGCCATCGGTCTGGGGATGGTAGACCGATGTTCTAAGGGTCCGTATGTGGAGCATTGTACACAGGTCCTTCATCAGCTTAGACACAAAGGGGGTCCCTTGGTCCGTCAGGATCTCCTTAGGTATTCCTACTCTGGAAAAAATCTGGACTAATTCTTTGGCGATGGTCTTGGACGTGGTATTCCGTAGGGGTACGGCCTCGGGGTATCGGGTGGCATAATCTAGTACTACTAGAATGTATTGATGGCCCCGGGCTGACTTTTCCAATGGCCCTACTATGTCCATAGCTATACGCTCAAATGGGACCTCGATAATCGGCAGAGGTACCAGAGGGGCCCTTAAGTGGGGTCGGGGCCCATGTATCTGGCATTCTGGACAGGATGTGCAATATCGCCGGACCGCTGCATAAACACCAGGCCAAAAAAACCTCTGTAGAATCCGATCCAGGGTCTTATCTACCCCGAGATGGCCCCCGAACAGATGGCTGTGGGCCAGCTCCATTACGGCTCTTTGCTGCTTCCGTGGGACCAAGAGTTGTTGTATGACTTGCTCTTGGACCCGGACTATTCTGTATAGTAGGTCATTCTTAATCATATAATATGGCCCCGCGCCCTTAACTCTCCCCTCCACGGGTACCCCATTTACCTCGACTACTTCTTTGAGAATATTGTGGTATATGGGATCATTGGCCTGATCCTGACCAAAATTCCCGCGTGCGGTCCCCATTTGTCTAAACTCGGGGGGGTCTACCTCCGTCTCCCCCTCGGGGAAAGCCCCTGGGGAACCAGGTCCGGCGATAGGGTTGTTGATCGCCGACCCAGTCCCACTGTCAGTCGAGCCCCTTCTTTCCCCTACAAGCGTAGACTTCTGGCACTGGGTCAGGACCCTCGTCCCCCTCCTTTTATCCGCCCTCCGTTCCCTCCTAGTCTTCCTGGACTTCCCCGGCGGGGAGAACAAATCCTGGCTAAATTCATGGAAGGCCGGGGGAGGGTCAACGATCTGGGCCACGCCCTGGGTCCCAGGGTCATTATTTTCTTCTACCTCCTCCCCAGGGAGTAGGGTATCAAACCCTGGGAAGTCTCGTCCGATAAGGACAGGGTAGGGGAGTTTTGGAACTACTCCCACCGTCACCCTAGTGGGCCTTCCGAGAACTTCTATTTTTACGAGGATGGTTGGATAATAGTTGACATCCCCATGCACACAGGATATTCCCGAGCGTTTGGCCCGGGATAGTTGGTCTTGTCCGACCAGCTTCCCCGAGACTAACGTGATTGCACTTCCCGAGTCTACTAAGGCTGTGGTCTTTATACCATTCATCTTAACTGGCCTAGTGTATCTATGAGGGACCATCGCAACCCCGACTAGACTTATTAGATCACATGGTCCCCCTATATCTCCCAGTTCGCATTGCATAGGCTCTCCTAGATTCGGGCATTGGGCAGCGATATGCCCCATTTCGCCACAGGCATAACATCGGTACCCCGCTCGGGGCAGCCCCCTATTTTTCGGGCTGCTGGGCTTTATCTCTCGAGTCTTTCTCCCCCAGTCCTCAAGTCTCTCCGGGACCGCGGGCTGCTCTTCTGCCTCCTTCCTCCCCTCCATTGTCGGGCCTGGTGCTAGGGCAAACCGGGGCCTCGGTACGGAGACTGGTCTCCGATTCTGGCGCCTTCCTTCCCCGGGGGTCCGAGAAAGTTCTTGGGCTGCTAAGTGTCTCTCTACGAGGGCAACTAGCTCATCATACGAGGAGGGATCATTTTGGCGGACCCACCCTCGTACGCCCGGCGGCAACCCCCTCATGTACCTGTCCAACACCAGGATTTCCACCACCTTCTCCGGCCCATGGGTCTCAGGGCGGAGCCACTTCCGGGCGAGGTGGATCAAGTCAAATAGCTGGGACCTCGGCGCTTTGTCGTCCCGGTATTTCCACTCGTGGAAGCGCTGGGCCCTTATGGCCGGCGTCACCCCAGACCTCGCCAGGATTTCCGCCTTCAGCTGGGGGTAATCCATAGCTGCTTCTGTGGTCATATCGAAATAGGCCTTCTGAGCCTCCCCACACAGAAATGGAGCCAAGAGGCCTGCCCACTGATCTTGGGGCCAAGCCTCCCGCAGTGCCGTCCTCTCAAATGCAAGGAGATACGCCTCTATATCATCATCCGTTGTCATCTTCTGTAAATAGTTGCTTGCGCGTAGGGGCCGGGTCCCCTGGGGCCCATGCGTCAGCGCGGTCAGGGCTTTCAACTGGTTCACTACCTCATTCAGGGTGGCTCGATCTTGGGCCGCCTGGTTCATCAGCAATTGGTTTGTCTCCTGTTGGACACGTACTGACTCTTGCTGGGCTGTCATCTGTACTCTGGTAGCCTCTTGTTGGGCCGCCGTGGCCTGAATCAACGCCTTCACTACGTCCTCCATCTTTTTTTGTGTGTGTGTGTGTGTGTGTGTGTGTGTGTGTGTGTGTGCGCGATTTACCTTGCCCTGAGATGGCTTGCCACAACACCTCACAACATCCCACTTCTGACACCACGTGTGGCAAAGTACCTTCTTCTCCTCAGCAGGCTCAGTCCTTTTTAGCCTTGGAGACACAGGCTTGGGCAAGGCAAATCCTTGCAGGTAGCACAGGGTTTGGCTATTCCTTTTCTCAGTCAGCCCCTTGTGCTTGTTTATCTTCCCTTCTGGGGACAGAGTGCAGCCTTCCTTGCAGGAAGGGTTCAGAGCCTTGCTGCTCCTAACTTCCTGGCAGCTTCCCTGGTTCTCTCACTCTCTCTTCCCCCCCCTTCCACGCCAGGGAGGGTTTAAAAAGGTCCCAAGCAGTTGGAGTCAGCTGAACCTAATTAGTTCCCTAGTAACCCCTTGCCCAGCTGAACCTTATTTCCCCATGGTTCTCTCTCCTCAGTGGCTTGGGAGAGGCCTTTTTAACCCCCTGGGACTGATTACTACCCCCTTTGTAGCTGTTTGCCCTGGGTTTGCCACA
>NW_020702407.1:0-2725 GCF_002925995.2 Terrapene triunguis | reverse complement strand
GCAGGTTTTCTTTTTTGGTTTGAGTTCTGTAGTTTCCACATCAGAGTGTTGCTCTTTTAAGACTTCTGAAAGCATGCTCCATACCTCATCCGTCTCAGATTTCAGAAGGCACTTCAGATTCATATATCTTGGGTCAAGTGCTATAGTTATCTTTAGAAATCTCACATTGGTACCTTCTTCGCATTTTGTCAAATCTGGAACAAAAGTGTTCTTAAAATGAACATGTGCTGAGTCATCATCTGAGACATGAAATATATGGCAGAATGCGAGTAAAATAGAGCCAGACACAATTCTCCCGCAAGGAGTTCAGTCAGAAATTTAATTAATGCATTATTTTTTTAACGAGCGTCATCATTATGGAAGCATGTGCTCTGGAATGGTGGCCAAAGCATTAAGGGGCATACGAATGTTTAGCATATCTGGCCTGTAAATACCTTGCAATGCTGGCTACAAAAGTGTCATGCGAACGCCTGTTCTTACTTTCTGGTGACATTGTAAACAAGAAGTGGGCAGCATTATCTCCCATAAATGTAAACAAACTTATTTGTCTTAGCAATTGTCTGAACAAGAAGTAGGACTTAGTAGACTTGTAGGCTCTAAAATTTTGCATTGTTTTATTTGAGTGCAGTTATGTAACAAAAAAAAAAAATCTACATTTGTAAGTTGCACTTTCACAATAGATTGCACTACAGTACATATGATGTGAATTGAAAAATACTATTTTATCATTTTTACAGTGCAAATATTTGTAATAAAAAATATAGTGAGCAGTGTACACTTTGTATTTTGTGTTGTAATTGAAACCAATATTTGAAAATGTAGAAAAACATCCAGAAATATGTAATAAGTGTCAATTGGAATTCTACTGATTAACAGAGCGATTAAAACTGCAATTAATTTTTTTAAGTTAATCAAGTGAGTTAACTGCAATTAATCAACAACCCTAATTTAAAGTTGAATGTAGCCTTTAAGTGTGGCTCTATCTGAGAAATGACTAAACAGAAGTGACACTTTCTTACTCAACAAATCTGCTTTCTGTGCATATTCAGTTCCTAACTTGGTAAAGCAAGCTTTTGATCTAGTTATCTCTGCAGCCAACAAAATTCAGCTGGCAAGTCTTTTGCAGAGCCCATTACAACATGCTAGTAGTGTTTTCACTGTAAAAATCTAGGTTAAAATATTAGTTCGCCCTATTCTAATTCAAGCACTCATTGTATGTTAGACCATGACATTGAGGGGAACTGTTAGTTTAGTATGTTCTTACAGAGGCTCAAAAATGCAGCCTGAAGCCACATGTGACCAAAAAAAACACCTGTAGTGGAACTACCCCCTCTATGTACCAGCCCAGAATACAATCTGGGGCCAGATATGACCCAAACAACCATGCAGTGGAGCTAGCAGATGTACTTGTACTGTAAGGGCAAGGTGACTAAATACAGCTTTTGTTTTGTGAACAGACTACTCTATGAGAGAGAGTATATATGAGGGCTGTCAAGCAATTAATTGCAATTGAGCACATGATTACAAAAAATTAATCACACTGTTAAACAATAGAATACCATTTATTTTAAATATTTTTGGATGTTTACTACATTTTCAAATATATTAATTTCAATTACAACACAGAATACAAAGCGTACAATGCTCACTATACACCTCTACCCCAATATAATGCGGTCCTCCGGAGACAAAAAAATCTTACCACGCTATAGGTGAGACTGCGTTATATTGAACTTGCTTTGGCCCCCCGTTCCTTGTCCCCTGACTACCTCCTCCAGAGACCCCTCTCCCTAATCACCACCCCCTACCCAATCCCCCTGCTCCGTCCCCTATCCACACCCCTCACAGGCACTCACCGGCAGCAGTGGGAAGCGGAACAGCCCAGCCCCAGCCCGCTCCACTCCGCCAGCTCCCTGCCACGGTGCTCCACTTCCGGTGGCCGGTGAGTGTGGGGAGGTTGGGGAAAGGATGCCCCCCAT
Organism: Terrapene triunguis; assembly: GCF_002925995.2. Taxonomy (NCBI): domain Eukaryota; kingdom Metazoa; phylum Chordata; order Testudines; family Emydidae; genus Terrapene; species Terrapene triunguis. The sequence goes on along the minus strand of NW_020702407.1, from coordinate 746 downwards.
ACTAACCTGCGGCAGGAAGCAGAGCACCGCGGCCCCAGCCCACTCCGCTTTCCTTGCCCAGGCCCCAGCCATGGCGCTGAGGAGGGGGACAGGGTTGGGGAAAAGTCCCACACTCACTGGCAGTGGCGGAAGCAGAGCAGCCTGGCCCCAGCCTGCTCCACTCCGCCAGCTCCCAGCCACAGTGCTCGGCTTCCTGCCCTAGGTGAGTACGGGGGGCGTCCTTTCCCCATCCTCCCTGCACTCACTGGTGGCGGGAAGAGGAGCGCCACACGTGGGAGCGGACACACTGATCCGCCGAAGCGCTGCTTTACCATGAGCTATGTGAACCTGTGTTATATCAGGCTGGAGGTGTATTTAATTACAAATATTCACTGTAAAAAAATTATTTTTCAATTCACTTCATACAAGTACTGTAGTGCAATCTCTTTATCATGAAAGTTGAACTTACAAATATAGAATTATGTACCCAAAAATTGCATTAAAAAATAAAACGTAAAACTTTCAAGCCTACAAGTACACTCTGTCCTACTTCTTGGTCAGCCAATCACTCAGACAAACAAGGTTAGTTACAACTTCCAGGAGATAATGGTGCCTGCTTGTTTACAATGTAACCTGAAAGTGAGAACAGTCATTCGCATGGTACTGTTGTAGCTGGTGTTGCAAGAGCTTTGTGCCAGATGCGCTAAAGATTCATGTCCCTTCATGCTTCCACCACCATTCCAGAGGACATGTTTCCATGCTGATGA
>NW_020702406.1:0-1133 GCF_002925995.2 Terrapene triunguis | reverse complement strand
GGGGTGTGACGTTATTGATATAATCTGGGACCATATAGATCATTGTTGCAACCAAGGTCCTGTAGTGGCACCCAAATCTTGTATAAAGGGGGTCAAATGGGGTGTCTAAGACAAGGTTATGAATTACTGGTTATAATTATGCTGTCTATATGTGTGTGTATCAGTTTTATAGTTGAAGTTATGAATATTGGCTCTATACTGTCTGTATTGCAAACTTATGCTATGCTGCTGGGTGACATCCCAGACAAACTGGTGTTAGCTCTGCCTAGCCTGCTTGATGGCCCATTAAGGACCATCAGCTATACAATGGATACAGACTAACACGGCTGCTACTCTGAAACCAGCTATACAATGGACTCATTGAGAGAAGGCAAATATGCCTTGAGACTCAGCAAAGTATGCAGGGACTGGCCCATGTGACTCCAGACTCCATTTTGCTGTAATTTTCCACAGTAAGAACAAAGAGGTGTTCTTACACCTGGAAAAGACTATATAAGGCTGATGCCTCATCTCCATTTGGTCTTCAATCCTGCTTCATACCTCTGGAGGAACTTTGCTACAAGCTGAAGCTTTGAACAAAGGACTGAGGACCCATCCCAGCGGGGGATGTATTCCAGAGACTTGATTTGAACCTGCAGTTTATTCTATCGCTACTGCAAGCCTGAACCAAGAACTTTGCCATTACTGTATGTAATTGATTCCATTTAACCAATTCTAACTCTCATCTCTATCTTTTTCCTTTTATGAATAAACCTTTAGATTTTAGATTCTAAAGGATTGGCAACAGCGTGATTTGTGGGTAAGATCTGATCTGTATATTGACCTGGGTCTGGGGCTTGGTCCTTTGGGATCAGGAGAACCTTTTTCTTTTACTGGGGTATTGGTTTTCATAACCATTTGTCCCCATAACGAGTGGCACTGGTGGTAATACTGGGAAACTGGAGTGTCTAAGGAGATTGCTTGTGAGACTTGCGGTTAGCCAGTGGGGTGAGACCGAAGTCCTCCCAGTCTGGCTGGTTTGGTTTGCCTTAGAAGTGGAAAAAACCCCAGCCTTGGGCTGTAACTGCCCTGTTTGAGCATTTTGTCCTGAGTTGGCACTCTCAGTTGGGTTCTGCCAGAACCGCATCGTCACA
>NW_020702405.1:0-4354 GCF_002925995.2 Terrapene triunguis | reverse complement strand
CTGAGTTGGCACTCTCAGTTGGGTTCTGCCAGAACCGCATCGTCACAGTGGCGTAGTCGTGCTTGGATCCACAGAACCAGGTCAATTAAGCTTTGGGTCAGAACCCCACGCTATTCAAATTTGAATTTTGGGATTGAGAGTTTTGTTGGTTAAAGAGCTGCTGCAATGGCTGAGCAAAGAGCATATGAGGGACTTGGCAAAAAAGCCCTGGAAAATTTGTGTTCAGAAAAGAGGATAAGCTTTAGAAAGAAAGCTACAAATCAAGAACTGAGAAATCTGTTAATGGCCAGCGATCAGGGGGCAAGAGCACAGCCCTTACCTGAGGCTACAGAAGATGCAGAAAAAATTAGGATGCAAAAGGTGACAAGTAAACTGCAATTTGAGCATGAACAGAAGCTAGCAGATCTTCGATTGCTGGAGAAGCAAAAAATAGCACAATTAGAGAAGGAGGCTGATGAGAGAGAAGAGAGAGCTCGTAAGGGGCGTCTAGAGCTGCTCGCTGCTGAACAGGAGACTCGCCGGATGGAACAGGAGACTCACAAGATGGAACAGGAGACGGCCAGACTTCAGCTCCAAGTAATGGAAGAGCGGAGAAAGTCATCCCCACCTGGTACTCCACTTCCCCCCCGCCATGAGAAAAACTGGGAAAGGATGTGTCCCATTTACAACGATACTGAGGATATAGAGGAGTTTTTGTCTACCTTTGAACGACTCTGCAATCTGTACCAGATCCCCGAGGGTCAGCGAATGCCTGTCCTGCTGACCAGACTGACTGGAAAAGCCAGGGAGGTATTTAATGAATTGGGGGAACAAGAAGCCTTGGATTATGGGCGGTTTAAAGATTCTGTGTTAAGGCGGTTCAAGGTTACTCCTGAATCTTACAGAGTTAAGTTTAGAAAGTTTAAGATGTCTAATGATTGTACTTTTGTAGAATGTGCTCATAAGCTGATGGGTTTTGTTAAAAAGTGGGTTGTGGGAGCCAAGGCGCATGGGAGTTTTGAAAAACTGCTGGATTTAATAACTTTGGAACAGTTCTTAGACATTGTGCCTGACAACGTGAGAGCAGCTGTGTGTGATAGGGACCCTGAATCAGTCCTACGGGCAGCAGAGATTGCGGATGCCCATACCCAAAACAGGGCTCGAGAAGGGTGTAAAACCCCGGGGAAAACTAATCACCACTCTCCCCAGTTCAAGAGGAGGGAAGGATTTAAAAGTAAACCTGACTCTTCTAAAGGAGTTCAAGGGGGCCCGGAGGGTAGGAACTCACATCCCAGGACGGAACAGGTTACATGCTATCACTGTGGTATGCTGGGCCACATGAGACCAGACTGCCCGACACTGAAGGGCAGCCCAAAACCAGCAACCCCAAATGCCACGGCAAATGCTAACCCTGTTGTTATAAACTCACAGGCAAGCTACACAGAGCCCAGCATTGGTGCCCTGTGTGCAAATGCTGTTTCGGTGGTCTCTGAAGAATTTGACCTTAAAACTCACATTAAAGCTAAATATGGGGGAAATAATGCAGAGTTTATTAGCAGCGCAGAAGTGAATGGAGTAAGGTGCATGGCATGGAGGGACACCGCAGCAGATATCACTTTGGTTAAAACAAGTCTTGTCAGGAAGGAAGATTATTTGCCAGGTGAAGATGTGACTGTTGTAGCCTTTTCTGAGTATTTTGTCAGGGTGCCTTTGGCCAAAATCCACCTGAAATGGAAGGGATTTGAGGGCACCATGGTTGTGGGAGTAAAAGACACAATCCCTAAGGATATTATGATTGGAAATGATATTAAAGCTATGGTCAGTCAAGTTAACACAAACCAGGCACAGGAGAGGATTAATCCTAAGGTTGTGCCTATGGAGGGTTTCTCCAAAAGTTTGTCTTTGGAAAGTAGCTGTTTGGCTGTGAATGAAGTTTCTGAATGTCTATCTAATGTCTCAGAAGTAAATCTGGAATTAGATCAAGCGAAGGGAGAGGAGAACAAGGAGATTTTGGATGAGCCTAGGCAGTCTTGTGAGCTGATGGCTTTATCTAGTCAGCAGTTTGGGAAGGCAAGGAGAGTGGAAGATGAGTGTCCCTATACCTTACCTGTTTCCTGTGTGAAGAATAGTGACAGTGAAGGAAATGTGCCTGTGTCTGTCAGGGGTATTGACTTGCCTATGGAGGAAGCTACCCCAGTCTCCAAGCAGTTGTCTGTGAACAGCCCGGTGTGCTGGGACAAGGGAAATGAAATCCCAAACGGTGTGTCTAATAAAGGAAAATGTGTCTCCAACTCTTTTTTGTCTGTGGAGCAGACAGAAGGTGCCTTTCAGCCTGTGATGGTTGAGAGTAATTCAGTTGTCTCAGATTTGGTTCTGGATTCAACTAAAGCCCAGGAAGGGAATGGTCCTAAATTTGTGTCTGCTGGGAAGAATGGCACTGTAACTAGGCTGCATCCAGTTAGTGTCTTAGCAAAATCCCAGAGACCAGACAATTCTGGTGCTTGTATCTTGCCTGTTGCTCATGTGGGGTTGGAGAAGGGGGTAACAACCCTGTCTAATCAGGGTGATACCCTAGCCAGGGCCCAAGGAGAGCAGAAAGGTAATTTGGTTGTGGTACCTACGGACAGTTTAACAACTTGTAGCAAAAAGGACAAAATTCCTAAGCTTGTGTGTGGCAAAGGAAAGGAGAATGCTTCTGACCTTTCATCTAATGAGTCTATGGGTTTGCCTGAAAGGGGATTGTGTAGAAATCTGCCTGATGGGCCAAAGGTGATCCTAAATGTAAGTAAGACCCAGACAGAGTCTGTTGTTGCTCAGGAAAGTGTTCCTTTAGAGCAAGCCCTAGGTGAAGAGGGTAAGGGCAAAATTTCTGTGAGGGGTGATTTGCTGCTTAGAAAAGCTCCTGGGGAAAGGAATCCTCATGGTAATCTGTGCAAGCAGTTCCCTGCAACTGAAGGGTGTGAGAGTGATTTAAGCAAGGAAGTTTCAGTTCCTAACAGCCAGAAATTTTCTGTTGTGAATGGATCCACTGACTTTCCTTTTAAAAGATCCAGTGTGGGTAGCTTTGAGAAGGTCTCAGATGGAGTAAGAGCTGTTAAGAAAGTTGAGCAGCCCTATAACCAAGTGGCTGTGTGTGGCCAGCTTGTTGGGAAGACAATGGTGTTGGGACAGGACTGTCTCCATGCTAATTCGCTAAGTGAGCAGTCTGTGCTTCAGGGTCTGAGGACAGATTTGGTTACTGGTGTTTCAAAGCAGAACAGTTTTATGGCCGAATGCTTGAGGATGCAGGGGAGAGCAAGCAAACTCTCACCCTCAGACTCTTTAGATTTGTGTGGTATCTCTTTAAGACAGAGTCCAGCCTTGGAAATGATAGCAGTTAAGGATATGGAAACTGGTGGACTGGCTCCTGTCTGTGGTAATGCAAATGACTTGCCTGGCTGGGAGAGGAAGGACTTGCTAATAGCTGTTAGCACAGAAAGCCCACCCCATCAGCCAGTGAATTCTGTTAAGCAAGAGAAATCAGGGTTTGATCCTGCAGGACAAGGAGGAAAGAGAAAACTGAATTTTGCAAAGGGAAGCCACAGGTTAACCCTAAAATGCCCAAACTCCAATGGTATTGAGCCAAAGGTGTGGCATGACAAACATGATTGTAGATGGACACTTGCAATGAATTTGTTATTATTGCTAATGGTAATTTTTGTAACAAATGTGTTGCTATTGCCACAAACTGTAAAAATGTACAATGTGCCTAATCGTTTGGAAAATCCATTGAACAGGTTAAAAGGAATACATGAGAACACACTTTATGTTAAAAGGCCTTGTTATACTGGTGTTTCACAGTTAATGCCTGTAAACAGTATTGGAACTTTGCACAGGGGAAAAGACATTCCAGACCTAATGTGCTGTATAAAAAGGGAAACCGAGGCACACTACCATATTGCTTTCATGGCTAAAGGCCAAGATTCCTGTGCTGTAAACAACCTTAATATCTACATTAACATGATGTTAATTGGGTTCCAAATATTGGCCAGAGCTTGTATGAATAAAGTAGCTGTTTTCTTTAGCTCTTGGCAAGATCACATGGGACATTCAGGAACCATGCTGCAAGAGCAGATCCAATCCACTATTGTTCTAACTAAGTTTTACCTTGAGTTTGTAAAGAGGTTCAATCATGTTATTGAACATGACTTTGATAAACCATTTCTGTTATACACTGGTATAACTTCTAACCCAATACTAGCTGTAGTGAGACAGACCCAAGAATGGGGAGCTCTTGGGATGCAGTCAGTGATGTTTGTGTCATCCCTTCCTGCATCAATTTTGCGTTGGGGGTGTGACGTTATTGATATAATCTGGGACCATATAGATCATTGTT
>NW_020702404.1:0-1030 GCF_002925995.2 Terrapene triunguis | reverse complement strand
CAGACCTGACAGCGGGGCTCTGTGCTGCCAGACAGAGCAGCCCCTGCTGGGCCTCAAGTGGCATTTAATCACTAAGCTGCCAGCTCTTTGCAAAGAGCAATGCTCAAAGGCCGCTGAGGCTCCTCGGAAGAGGAACTGAGTTGGAGGCAAGGCCCCAGTCTGCCTAGCACTGGTGGCTGATCAGTACGGGGTCCCCATAACTTTGTTTCCTGGAGGAGGGATTGATGCAGGTGTCCCAGATAAGTGGGACAAAGGAGCTGCTTCCTCAGGCTGGAAAGATAATTCTCTCCCCCATCCTCTTTACTCCCCACCCACTCTCACTCTCCTCCTGGGCGCCAGCTGCTGCTTGATGAAGTCAAGGCGACACTGACACATGCTGCAGGCCTCACTCCTTCGCCCCCCTGCCCCATTCATTCAACATTGCTGTCTCTGTGTTGTCTGCTGTTGGAGGAAAGGGTTAAAACGCAGCCCCAGAGAGAGGCAAGGGAATTCAGCCACTGTGGCAGGCAGGAGATGTGCAGGTGAGCCAGGCCCATAACACACACAAGCTGCAGCACCCAGGCAGTGGAGTGGGAAGGAACTGGGAAGCTTTGTGGAGTATTGGAATCTGGGGACTTGGAGGAGAGTTGGGGCACATGGGCAGGAAGTGGCTCTGAACCTCTCTGGCTCATCTGAATAATCAGTTATCCCCACCCCATGCTCCTTATTCTCTGCTCCCTGCTCTCCAGCCATGAGGCTGGGTGGGTGAAGGATGCATAGGAACAACAAAGCTCACACCCTTCCCTGCCCCCCACAGGTGCAGAGATTGAGGCCAGGCTGCAAATTCTAGCCTCAAAGGCCTGGTCTACACTAGGACTTTAATTCGGATTTAGCTGCCTTAATCCGAATTAACCCTTCACCCGTCCACACTACAGAGCCAGTTAATTCGAATTAAAGGGCCCTTTAAATCGATTTCTGTACTCCACCTCGACGAACGGAGTAGAGCCTAAATCGATTTTGTTAATTCGAATTAGGGTTAGTGTGGCCGCAC
>NW_020702403.1:0-1140 GCF_002925995.2 Terrapene triunguis | reverse complement strand
CAGACCTGACAGCGGGGCTCTGTGCTGCCAGACAGAGCAGCCCCTGCAGGGCCTCAAGTGGCATTTAATCACTAAGCTGCCAGCTCTTTGCAAAGAGCAATGCTCAAAGGCCGCTGAGGCTCCTCGGAAGAGGAACTGAGTTGGAGGCAAGGCCCCAGTCTGCCTAGCACTGGTGGCTGATCAGTACGGGGTCCCCATAACTTTGTTTCCTGGAGGAGGGATTGATGCAGGTGTCCCAGATAAGTGGGACAAAGGAGCTGCTTCCTCAGGCTGGAAAGATAATTCTCTCCCCCATCCTCTTTACTCCCCACCCACTCCCACTCTCCTCCTGGGCGCCAGCTGCTGCTTGATGAAGTCAAGGCGACACTGACACATGCTGCCTCACTCCTTCGCCCCCCTGCCCCATTCATTCAACGTTGCTGTCTCTCTGTTGTCTGCTGTTGGAGGAAAGGGTTAAAACACAGCCCCAGAGAGAGGCAAGGGAATTCAGCCACTGTGGCAGGCAGGAGATGTGCAGGTGAGCCAGGCCCATAACACACACAAGCTGCAGCACCCAGGCAGTGGAGTGGGAAGGAACTGGGAAGCTTTGTGGAGTATTGGAATCTGGGGACTTGGAGGAGAGTTGGGGCACATGGGCAAGAAGTGGCTCTGAACCTCTCTGGCTCATCTGAATAATCAGTTATCCCCACCCCATGCTCCTTATTCTCTGCTCCCTGCTCTCCAGCCATGAGGCTGGGTGGGTGAAGGGTGCATAGGAACAACATAGCTCACACCCTTCCCTGCCCCCCACAGGTGCAGAGATTGAGGCCAGGCTGCAAATTCTAGCCTCAAAGGCCTGGTCTACACTAGGACTTTAATTCGGATTTAGCTGCCTTAATCCGAATTAACCCTTCACCCGTCCACACTACAGAGCCAGTTAATTCGAATTAAAGGGCCCTTTAAATCGATTTCTGTACTCCACCTCGACGAACGGAGTAGAGCCTAAATCGATTTTGTTAATTCGAATTAGGGTTAGTGTGGACGCACACCACCGAATTACTGTGTTTAAGTTAATGGGGTAGTGTGGCCGCACACCACCGAATTAATGTGGTTTAAAACCGAATTAAGGTGCTTAGTGTGGCCGCGCACAATCGAATTTAT
>NW_020702402.1:2289-9093 GCF_002925995.2 Terrapene triunguis | reverse complement strand
AAAACCGAATTAAGGTGCTTAGTGTGGCCGCGCACAATCGAATTTATACAACCTGTTTCCCAAATTCGAATTATCTAAATTCGGATTAATCCTGTAGTGTAGACATACCCAAAGACTGAAGGAGCCTGTTCCTGTTTAGCACTGATGAGAGGGCCTAACTCAAGAGGGTGGGAGTGTGAAGTCCTCTATGTCCACAATGGGCCGCAGGAAAGCAAGCTTACTCCACACCCGGTCCTGCCAGTGCAGGGGCCAGCAGTGAGAAGGCTGGTCTGTCTCTGCCCAACTTCTGCCTCCAGTAGGAACAGGACTGAGACACTCATTTACTGCAGCCACCACACCATTGTCAGCCGGCCCTGACTTCAGACCCTCCCCTCCTGGGCCAGATGTCAGCCCGTAGCCTAGTGAGGAATGACTGCTGAGCGTATTCCCAGCCCCCTGGCCTCTTCTGTTTCCACCTTTTTTCCCTGCTACCTCCATTTTCCCCAGCAGTCATCCCAGGGCAGGCGTCTGCCTGTCATTTGTTTGGCCAATTCATCCGCCTGAGCCTAGTTATTGTCATCGAACTAGGTGTGAATGGCTGTCAATGGGCCATGGCCCAGCCCTCCCTCCACAGATTGCCCCCATGTTATGTTACAAGGACACTCTGGGGCACCTAAAATACTCCACTAATGGGGCATCATGAGGGCAATGAAAGCGCTGTGGTGGAGGGCACGTTCCCCCAGCCCCTTGCCGGGGGAGCAGAGCGGGAGGAGAATCGATTAGACCTGCACACCCTGACCTTTTTGTTCTTGAAAAATTGCTCTTCAGCAGCTCAGGCAATAAAATTTAATTGATTCAGAATGAACAAGGATGAAATTTGTGTCACAGGGAGGGAAACTGTCAACTGTAAACGGGTGATGTTGCCGCCGCGCCAGGGAGAGCCGGGACGGAGCCTGCACAGGCCAGCCCGAACCAGGGTCTGCACCAGGGGCGAAATGGCCTAACACGTCCCAGGTGAGGTGACTTGTCTGCAGGGAAGTAGCCTGGCTCAGGAGGGGGCAAGGCGCTGCCCCGCTCGGGCACAGTGCGGTGTTGCCACTTTACGAGGAGGCAGCAGGTGGAACGTTGGCACCTGAAGCTTCCGTGGCAGTTGGAAGTGGCAGTTGGCCGGAGCAAGGGGGAGGGGAGCCTCAGCCCTGGCCCAGTTTGGGGGGAGGGGGAGCGTCCCCTCCAAGGCAGAGAGACAAGGGCAGATGCGTGGGGCAGATGCGTGAGCAGAGCCCCGGCCTCCAGGAAATGGATGGGGCAGCCCCAGAGCCTGCTGGAGGAAAGAGGGGGTTTCCCCCCATCGGCCGCTCAGCGCCTACCAGAGCAGAGCTGGGGATTTACCTTCACTCGGCGTCTGCCGGAGCTGGAGGGATCTAGGCCTTGCTGGGGCACGAGGCACGATCCAATGCGCCGCAGACTCACCAGAGCGGCTGCCCTCTCAGAGCAAGGGGCCGTCTTGCCAGTGCACCAGGCAGGTCTGACTCAGGAGGCACCGGGGGAGCAGATAGGAGCATGGGGATCTTTTCACTGAATCACTCTTGTGGCCAGCGCTACTGCCCTTTAAAGACTCATTTAGGAAGTCAGGCCCTATGGAAATATAATGGGATAATCAACAGCCTGTGTTGTTGCTGGGCTTAATTTAGCAGGCTGGCCATTCGGGCAGCGACGTAAACAGTGTGACACTGCGTAAGCAGAAGCCCAGGAAAGAGATGAATCAGCCCTGAGCCCTCAGCGGAGGCAGGAAAGGCTGAGCTGGCACAAGCAGATAGATGAATTCACCTGCTCATCCGGGCCCGGGAGATGTTAGATACTGGCAGGGAACAGTTTACCAGGACGCCGTTTGCTTGTTTAAGCCCAGATCTAAAACTGCTGTAATTGGTTAAAGTGCCTCCTTGGGATAGTAAACATTTCCATTGCCAAAAAACAGGGCACTCAAAATTAAGAGTTAGGAGGCCCTGTGGGTGTACAGATTAGTACACAATGTTCATTGGATATGTCCAGTGTGTGATGTTCAGGCTGCGTCCCAGAGAATAAGGCAAATAGTTTGTAAAAGTAACTACTCATTTTGACTGGGAACTGGTATCAGGTACAGTTCATAGACCCATAGATGTGAGAGATGGGAAGTGTCTCTTATTGGGGTCTCTCTCCTTGGGCTAGGGCAGGATCACTTCCTAAAGAACACTTTCTAGTCTTTTGTCAGGCCCATTAAAAATGTCCCAGGCAATGGGTTTCCAACCCTGCTTTTGGGGGAGACAGCCTGATTCACTGCACCAACAGGAAGCTTTTCCTCATGGTCAGCCTGAATTTTTCTTTCTTAGTTTAATCCCATTGTGCCTACTGGTACCCACCCCTGCACCACCCTAAAGAATTCCTTTTCCTCCCCGCTGTTGATCTTCCTCACATACTTTTAGACTACTCTCATTTCCCCAATCCCCATCCTTAGTCATCAGCTGGCCAAGCAATAGGAATGTAGCTAGTCAGAGCTTTCCCCATAAATCACATTTATCTACTCATCTCTGTTGCTCTTTTCTGGATTCTCTCCAGTTTGTCAATATCTTTCAGGTCATTGGACACCTGGAAAAGAGCACCACAATCCAGGGGGTTAAACCAAAGCCACACGCCCAGGGAATATTCCTTCCCTTCTCTTCAGCCCAAAATTGTACTGCCTTTTGGTTTCTTTTCTGTCTTTTAGATAAGGCAGGGTGTGTCTGTACAGTGTGCACCAGACTGAAGCCCTGACCTAGTCTGGGCCTTTTATTTGTATTATGGCAGCACCTAATTAATATCTATGATTTGTAAGTACGTGCACCATGCTCATCCCCATAGCATCTACAAACATATCACATTCCAAACCCCTGCCTTTATCTTTCTCAGCCATTCCATTTCCTGCTCCCTACATTTCTCCTTCCCAATCAGTTTTTGAATTTCAGATTATTCTCCCCACATGGATTAAAAGCATTTTCCCAGACTGCAGCCCATTTTGTTATTTCCTTCCCAGGTTATCAGGCTGTCTTGAGCTCTTTCTGTTATTTCTATTGTGGTGTTTGCAACAAATACCAATTGAGTACCAGCAGAAAATATCCATAGTGTGCTGTATGAGACCACTCCCATGCCATTGAAGATGTTAAATGAGAGCAGGCCTACCTTTTATGGGTCCTGTAGAACATACAAGAAATTAATCCAATTGCCTTCTTTGGAAATGTAACAGGGTCCTACAGAGTTCAGTAGAGAATGAGATCCTGTCCATATTTTTTTTAAACTATTTTGTAGAATTCTGTTGAAGGTATGTAATTCTCTAATGCCAGAGGATGGGTAAAAGAACCTAAACTAAGGTTTATCATCTTCTGTTAAATTGTGTAGGACTTTTCTATAAAGGTAATGCTGATCCATACAGCTTCTCCACAACCAACTCTCCCAAATCAATACTTAGCTGTTGAATACCCATTTCCCTTTGTAACGGCCCTTCCATGACAGGGCCCCTCCTCAAGCCAATCTGAATTACTTTGAGAAATAAGAGTTAGGGAGACTCGGTATCCAGTGCTTTAGTGAACTCCAGTTAGATCCCAGTTCCTGTGCTCTGCTGCATGCACACACTAGCTATTTCCTCACAGTAGGTCATGGGTTTGGCATCTTGCTATCACTCTGGCCTCACCTATGTAAGCCTGTGATGTGGAAGTGGGACAAGTGCAGGGAACTGAGTCAGGGAAGCTGGGTTCTCTTCCTAGCTTTGTGACTTCCTTTAAGTGTGATTTATGGGCAAGTCACATAAGTGTTCTGTACCTCTGCTTTCCCCTCTGTAAAATGGGAATAACAGTGCACACCCCCTCCTGCCTCAGGGACAAGAGGGAGGCTTATATAATACTTGCAAAGTGCTTTGAGATCCTTGGCTGAAAGACACCACACTTGGGCACAGTATCCTTCTGATTTAAGTTTACTCTTTAACAACCAGGCCGTTTCCATGATGAACAACAGCTTTGTGGAGTGCTGGGCATGTATGCAGTGTTGTTGTAGCCATGTCAGTCCCTGGATATTAGAGACACAAGGTGGGTGAGGCAGGCCCTATCTTTTATTGGACTAATTCCTGGTAGTGAGAGAGACCAGCTTTCGTGCTGACAGGTCCCAGTCCCCGAGGAAGAGCTCTGTGTCCGCTTGAAAGCTTGTCTCTCTCACCACCAGGAATTGGTCCAATAAAAGATATTACCTCACCCACCTTGTCTCTCTAAACCTGCTCTTGGGCAGAGAGATGCAGTTACTATTAAACTCCACTAGATGTCCTCTATCAGTAACTCCTCTTGTTCTACATGTTGTATTTCAGGACCTTAGCTTAGCACCAGTCCCTCCCCCACCCCTTGCCTTTTATGGTCCTAACGCAGCAGTGGCCCAACCATGGGCCATTGCAGAGGTATGCTGCTGAGGCGTGTTGAAGAGAGACCCTTCCCCCTTTCTGCTTATTCCATCCTGCTCTACTATTTCTAAACACCGCAATATAAGACCTGCAAAGAGTGATTTCCGGCTGGGGACGGCTCAGGGCAACTTCTTGTGGCTCGGGCAAAGTGAGATGTTTCCTAGCTCTGGCTAATTCAGCAAGGTTCCCACTCTGACAGCCATCTCGCCCTTTCTCACCTGGGAGAGCTGCTGTACCACAAGGCACCTAGTTCCGTTCTCATCCGTGGTGACATGCAGGATGTACAGGAAGCATTAGAGAGTCTCTGCATAGCTGCCTTTCTCTCCCTTCCTGCACTTGTTTGCTAGTGAGATCATGCTCACAGCACCTGCTAATCAGCTCCATCACAGCGATTTAGTGATTAAAGGCACAGTGCCTCTTTCTTCACCCGTCACCTTCACCCTTCCAAAGCTGCAGAGTCCTTGGACAAATCTAATGCCACACTTTGCCTCTGGAGTGACACAGCATGGCCTGAGAGCAGAGGCATGGTGCAGCAAAGGCACAAATGCCCATCTTCTTCACTCACATTAATCCAAACGAACAAGCAGTAAAAGGTCATGCCAGGAGGCACTGGAATAATTGTAATGCAGCACGATTCGTTCATGTCTCCATCAGTCCTCCACACAGTCCAAGAGGCAGAGAAGCTGAGCACAAGGGGATGATTGGTACTGTCTCTAGGATTGGGGATGTGTTAACTACACTATTAGAAACCCCAATCCCAGGCAACTCCAGGAACAGGATCGCCTTCTGTGGAACAACTTTGTTTCCTTCCTTTTATGCTATCTGAAAAGAATAGTTGGCAATTTTCAAGTAACAAAAGCCCAACTCTAATCGATGCAACGGAGCTACCCTTTCTGAGGCATGGCGGTGTGAAAAAGTTGTGTTTATCTGAAATTGTGCATTCACCTAGAACATTTCTTGACAGCCACAGTCAATACATCAAAATAATCAGTTGCAAATCAAAATATTCTGCTCAGTAAGTTTATTTTTGTAAATTATAGAAATTCTGACAAATCTACAAAAGCTGTTTCTTTTTACTTGTCTGGCTGTTAGCTGCTAGGAGAAGATTAATATCTGATGGCATCATGGTCATAGGTCAGATATTAGACCTTATCACAGATTCAAGGGTAATTACCTTTCCAATGGCACAGAGCACCACCCACAATGCCTAAGAGCCTAGAAGGAGTTCAAGGTTGGCTACCTCTAGCTGGAGAATCCTAAACTATTGGACAATATATGAGACAAGACCGAGTGTTTCCATTTAGTGTGTAGTACAAACTAGTCACTTTGAACATTTGGCAAAACAAAACGAAAAACCCAGGAAACAAATACCTTCTCCAGTGCTAGTTTCTTGAAGTGTGAGGATCAGCACCTGGAAATGCATGGAGGCTAGGTCCATCAATTGCTATTAGCCAGGGTAGTTATGGATGCAACCCGATGCTCTATGTGCACCTAAACCTCTGACTGCCTGAAGCTAGAACTAGCTGACAGAGGATGGATCACTCGATAAAGTGCCCTGTTCTATTCATTCTCTCTGACGTACCTGGCCGCTGTTGGAAAACAGGCTTCTAGGCTAGATGGACCATTGGTCTCACCCAATATGGCCATTCTTATGAAACCAGGAGACCCCCCTGGAGGGTTCATTACATGCCACTAGCTGTCTGGGGTTTGGTTATGCTCACTCATCTCAAAGTTAGTGTGGTTTATCGCTCATTAGTGAAGGCCAAAGATCACTGCACACAACTGAAATCCCCCACTCTTGTAGGGTGGCTTCTTTACAAATCTGCCTGAGGGCTCTCAGCTAATAGGTTGGAGTTGGAGTTATTTTCCACCGAGGAGGTGTGACTGAGTCTAACTGGGGGAATATTGATGTTCTACTGAGGAAATTCTTCCCCTGATCGATGCTGCGACAGAAGTGCACCCAAGGCCTCTATTGAAGTCCTAACATTAGTTTTCCTGAGTTCACCTACCTGCTTTTGCAAATTTTCAGCATGATGTGGTCCTTGGAGCAGGAGAGGGAGTGAAAAGGAATGGGGAAAAGCCTGGCTTGATTGTCTGCTCCATCTACTGCAACAAGAGAAGAATCCAACTGAAAACCTCTGTTTTTACATCTATTTCTAAAGATGGAGCAAACAACGTTGAGCTCCGACACCTTCAGCCAGGGCCAGCTCTAGGTTTTTTGCTGCCCCAAGCAAAAAAAATTTTGGCTGCCCCCCACCCCAGCCCTGGGCTCTCACCCCCCCCCACCACCAGCGCCCTCCCCCACCCGCACCCTAGCCTTGGGCACGCTCTCTTCCCTCCCCCCACCCACACCCCCTGCCGCCCCAGCCCTG